>NC_091863.1:101607100-101910130 GCF_037783145.1 Equus przewalskii | reverse complement strand
CTGTCCCTGCTCTTGTAAAAACACACCAGGGACCGAATGTACTTGTTATGTCTAAATGAGAGATTTCAATAATTTTATAAGATAGATTCTTTGTATAAAATATCAGCCTCATTGTCCAAGGTATTCGTAAATGATAAAGATGAAAAGGCATGAGCACACAGCTTTTGCATTGTTGTCCAAATTCACATCCAAGGGAGACTATGTTTAGTTACCAAGTAGCGTGTCAAATAGTCATCTACGGCAAAGATAAGTTGTTTATGGCTTTATATGATACTAAGATAGAGTGCGCTTTTACCCTAAAAAAATTGACTCCTCATTAAGCTATCTTGATAATTTAACAAACAAGATGGGAAATCACACACACCCACACACGTTTTGTGTGTGTATGTGAGAATGAATAAATGAATGTAGTTTTAGATAGATAAAAATTACTACTATTTTAAAAAGAAGAAATATTTCCATTTGCTGTGGTCCATTGGTAAATCATCCACATAATCATTGCTCTAAGGAATCTATTGTACAAAACAAGGTACCATCCCTTTGAGAGAATAGATTCTGTGTTTCCAAATGATCAGAAAGCATCATTGATAGATGATTTCTTTTGTTTTTCCTGAGTGTCAGTGTTGCTCTGCTGGGATATGGAAAACTGGGTATTGATAAATGATTTAGCAAGTGGAAGGACCTTATTAACTTCAATGCATTAGAAACTAGGCTCTTATTTTCATATTTTTGGTCATACAACTAACTCTAACATAGTGTCTTGGAATATCTTGTCCCTAAGTATAAACAAAATTTACTATAATTTTATGATTTTATAATTATGAAAATGATCCAGAGAAAATTATTGTTCACTTTAGAATGTAACAAATGATCATCTATTTAATACCTGCAGTATAAACAAGTTTTTTTCAAATTTATATGTTGTGTATTAGTGGTGTACCCTTCCTCTACCTTCTACGTTTCTGACTGAACAGAGACTGAGGCCCTAGTACCCCAACTGCTGAGCCATTTCTTTGCCCCCTTTTCCACTCTTTCAAGCAGATTTTGAGATACTTTCATAAAACACAACTTAAAATATGTCCTATATTGTGTGTGTATTTGAGTATATGAATCACATTTATACACAGATGAAACTGACTTCCTGATATGTTCTTGTTTACATTAATTTCCTTAGCTTGAATTGCTAAATATTTCATGAATTTTACCTAGGTTTGCTATATTCACAAAATAATCCAGCCAGTATTTGTTCAGTATTTCTTATTTGTCCAGCATTAGGTTTAGTGCTGTGAGGGATAAATAAAGCATTTTTCCTATAAATATATAACACAGACAATGATTGGGAGTGCTGGGGTAAGTGGATTCTTTATATGGTGTCTTCAGGTTAGGCTTCATTGAGAAGGTAAATTTTAACAAAAACTTGAAGTAGTGAGGAGGTCAAACTTGTAGTTATCTGTGGGAAGAGTATTCCAGGCAGAGCAAACAGCCCGTGCAAAGACCCTTAAGGCAGAAATGTGACTGACTTATTTGAGATAGCAAAGAGATCCATGTGACTGGAGTGGAGGGAGCAAGGGAGAGTGGAATAGGTGACGACGTCGGAGAACTAACAAAGATGAAGCTTGCTTAGGGTCTTGTAAACTATGTGTCCCAGAGTTGTAAGTAATGAGACCTGAGGTCCTCGGACTAAATCCACTCAGATCAGTGTATCCAGAGAGAAACGATGCACTGATTAGCTTACACCACCTCATGATTTCCCCTTGGCTGTATGAATGGAGTCAGCTTCCTAAGAACCACATGAGTCTCCAAACAATTGAAAAAGAATAATGGACACTGCTAAAGCAAAACTAAGTGTCCACTAAATTGTTGGGAGATTTAAAAATATTTACAAGATATTGTTTAAAAACTATTTTAAAAAATAAAGATTTTTACTTATCAAAACAAACTTTGCACGTCATCCCCTGCTTTGTGTTAACTGCAAAACAGACCAATGTCTAACGGAGAAATGTCCTTCTTTAGCTATAAAGCAACTCTTTCAAAGACAATGTGGCTGTTTTCCTGATAGTCATTTCTATGACCAAATAAATCATGTGGAACGGGATAATTGAATTATTGAAGAGATGATGTTTTGTATTCTACACGTCTGTATTTAGATAAATGACCTGAATTTTTTTACTTCTTTGGTGTAATGGCAAGAGATACTCAGAGATTTGTAGGGTGTTTTTAACTATTAAAACATACCATCAATCCTTATGAAAATGTATAGTCTTGGTATTCTAATTTTCTTATAGGACAGCTCCAGTAAACAGTAGGAAAAGAGATATAAGATATGCGCTCTGCCCTCATGTATATCATAGACTAGTTGTGGAAAATAGAAAATGCAGGAAAGTACAATAAAACAAATACATTAAATGTTAGTAAAATAGAGGAGAATATAAGCAGTGGTGTGTTCATAATGCTTATTTGGCTTCAAATTTGCCACATAGATAGATGAATTTGCCTTCTCCCACTTATAGTTTCCAATTAAATCAGAACATATATGACTTAAGTAGTATACAAGGAAAACATAATTATTGATTATGCTGATTTTTACTTTGAAAACCAAAATCCTTTCTAAGTAAGGGTTAAATAATCTAACTCTGGAGTCCTCTTATCACCAGTCTGGAAATCACTGACAGCCACCGAATAGGAGAAGAATGGCCCTCATGTAGGCTTTTCTTCCATGAAGAAATAAATATATGTCACCGCCAAAGTTAACTCTTCATTGTATGACCTGCTTTATTTTGATTTATATACTTGTAGAAGAAAAACAAATGAGAATTTGAGGCCTCAGAAACCTAGGAAAGGTCAGCCAGCCCCAAATGTTGGTTCATTTGTCTTCTGCTGCATGTTTATAAATCAAAAGAAAGGTCGTCAGGCACTTAAGATGGTAAGTGGGTGAGTAATGGACAAAAAAGCAAAAATAACAAATGATCACTGAACTTCTCAAGTAAACTTTAATAATTATATTACAACTCTCAATCCAATATCTAGCTTTATTGCTTGATTATCTTTGGGCAAACTGTCCCAATGTTAAATTCCCAGTTTATGATTATTCACATGAAATGTGGATCATGACACAAATGAAAATCTAGGACTCTATTATGTGCTGCATCTTTTATCTCCTTATTTTCCCCCACCATGTTATAGTTTGGGGTTTATTCTGATTGTAAGGTCATGATTACTTCAAGCTAATATCTGTCGTCTTTTCTAGCTTTCATCTTTCTTGAAAAAATACACACACACGCCCACCATTCACTAGAGAGTTTGTTTGCATGGTATTTTATTCTTTATATGACACGTACAAATATTTTGACCATTTTCTGCTGAATTTACTTGCATATTCAATTACAAAAATAGGAGTTCAGAAAAAACATAGAAAGTTTAGTAAATTAATTTTTCTGACAGTTACATTGAGCTGAAAAAGGTGCTTGGGCCGCTAGTGAGGTCAAAATTATTGAGCTGATTGTTCATAGAGACATAGTTTCATTAAGTTCTATGTTAAAAACAAGTAAGAAAAAATACAAGAAAATGGTGCTTCTGTTCTTAACGACATCAAAAATGTTTCCCCCTTTTTTTTTACTACTTTAAAATATAATAACCACGCAAATTGCATTCATATTTAAAACAGGGAAGGGATATTACTGATAGAAGTCTGGATAAAATGATGAGTACGATGTATTATTATCTTATTTTTAATTCTCCCTTACTGGTTAATTTATCTTCTTTAATAACAGGGACAAGTATTCATTATAAATTTGATGGGAGAATGCATTTTTAATAGTTGCCTCTCTGAAGGTCTGGGCCCTTTTGTTTTAAATGATTAATGTAATTCATATAAAAGGCGATGTTGAAGCACATAGATTTAAGCATATCTATCTGAGTGTAGCATTTTGGAAACTGCATTTAAATAAGAATCCTGTTAATTTTATGCGTATGGAAGAAAGACAATATTTTGTGGATTTGGTAAATGCATCATGTTTATCCAGTGTATATCTATTGCTTATTTTAAGACATCTGCGTTCTGATTAGAATAAGATAGATTCTATTTGCAATTTGTTCCATTTTGAAATCTCAGATTTACTGTTTCAGTTGATATTATTTCTTTTGAGAAGTCTTTTCCTAGAATACTAGAAGGAGTGAAAAGAAGCAAATATATATTTTGTAACAACTTGATTTTATTCAAACCAAACAGGTGTGATTAAAAATCTCCTCTTATATCACCTATTTTTAACAGAAATTTCAGTAACTGGTCTGTAAATTTAAAATGAAATCTTTAAAATTGAATCAGTAATTAAAAACCTCACAACAGGGGCCAGCCTGGTGGTGCAGTGGTTAAGTTCCCACGTTCTGCTTCCTGGCGGCCTTGGGTTTGCCAGTTCGGATCCCAGGTGTGGACATGACACTGCTTGGCAAAAGCCATGCTGTGGTAGGCGTCCCACATATAAAGTAGAGGAAGATGGGCACAATGTTCACTCAGGGCCAGTCTTCAGCAAAAAGAGGAGGATTGGCAGTAGTTAGCTCAGGGCTAATCTCCCTCAAAAAAAAAAAAAAAAAAAACCTCACAACTAATAAGAGTCCAGGACCAAGTAGTTTCATTGGTGAATTCTACCAAATATTTAAATAAGTATTAATGTCAATCCTTATCAAACTCTCTAAAAATTTTAAAAGGAGGAAATACTACCAAACTCATTTTATGAGGCAAGTATTTCCCTGATACCAAAGCTAGAAAAGGACACTACATGAAAAGAAAACCAGAGACCAATATGCTTGATGAACATAGATGCAAAATTTTTCAGTAAAACATTAGCAAACCAAGTTCAACAGCACATGGAAAGGATCATATACTATGATCAAGTGTGATTTATCCTTGGGATGATTTTACATATAGGAATCAACAAATGTAATAGACCACAATAATAGAATGAAAGACAAAAATCATATGATCATATCAATAGATGCAGAAAAAGCTTTTGACAAAATTCAACATCCATTTATGATAAAAACTTTCAACAAGTTGGGTATAGAAAGAACATACCTCAGCATAATAAAAATCATATATGACAAGTCCACAGCCAATATCATACTCAATGGTAAAAGTATAGAATGTTTTCCTCTAAGGTCAGGAACCAGAGAAGAGTGCCCACTCTCATCACTCCTATTCAACGTAGTACTGAAAGTCCCAGCCAGAGCAATGAGGCAAGAAAAAGAAACAAAAGGCATCTAAATCAGAAAGGAAGAAGGAAAATTTTCTTTGTTTGCATATGACATGATGGGTTTTTTTTCTGCTTTATCTCCCCAAATCCCCCCTGGTACATAGTTGTATATCTTAGTTGCAGGTCCTTCTAGTTGTGGCATGTGGGACGCTGCCTCAATGTGGCCAGAGGAGCAGTGCCATGTCCGCGCCCAGGATCCAAACCAGCGAAACCCTGGGCCTCTGCAGCGGAGCTCATGAACTTAACCACTCAGCCACTGGGCCAGCCCCAGACATGATAGTTTATATAGACAACCCTAAAGATTCTACCAAAAGCTGTTAGAACTAATCAATGGATTCAGTAAAGTTGCAGAATACAAAAATCAACATGCAAAAATCAGTTGCATTTCTATACTGTAACAATGAAATATCTGAAAAAGAAATAAAGAAAACACAATCGTCAAAAGCATCAAATGCAATAAAATATTTTGAAATAAATTTAAGCAAGGAGGTGAAAGGTCTCCAAACTAAAAACTACAAGACTTTGATGAAAGAAGACACAAATAAATGGTAAGATGTCTGAGGTTCATGTACTGGAAAAACTAGTATTGTTAAAATGTCTACTACTCAAAGCCATCTGTAGATTCAACGCAATTCCTTTCAAAATTCCAATGGCATTTTTTGCAGAAATAGAAAAAATAATCCTAAAATTTGTATGGAACCACAAATGACCCTGAATAGCCAAAGCAATCCTGAGAAAGGAGAACAAAGCTGGAAACATCACACTTTCTGATTTCAAGCAATATTACAAAGCTATAGTAATAAAAACAGTATGGTAGTGGTAAAAATTAGACATGTAGACCAATGGAACAGAATAGAGAGGCCAAATACAAACCTTTACATATACGATCAAGTAATATTTGATGAGGGAACCAAGAATACTCAATGGGGAAAGAATAGTCTCTCCACACAAAAAGTAGCTCACAGAGGATTAAAGACTTAAACCTAAGACCTGAAACTGTAAAGCTCCTAGGAAAAAACCGTAGAGAAATAGCCTCTTGACTTTGGTCTTGGAAACAATTTTTTGGATACGACAACAAAAGCACAAGCCACAACAGCTAAATTATGCAAGGTCATTCTTCAGTTAGTATATGTGGACAATAGATAGTAGCTGAACTTCAGCATGAGATGATGCATGGATTTTTCAAACAGAATGAATAAACAGGTTTCTAATTTATTGACTTTTTAATACACTTCTTTTTGAAAAATAAAACATACCTACTGCAACAAATCAAATAACATAAATAGTATTTCCCTCCCTACTCCCTTGATACTAACATGGACAATCTGGTTTCTTCTTCCATTTCTTCTTTCTCCTATTTTTATTAGACACATTTGAACACATAAACATTAATAAAGAGTTTTTTCTGATGAACCTATCATCTTTTTGCCTAGATTCCTATCCTTGTCTCTTGTATGGTCTCATTGCCTCTAATCTGGCTCTTCTTTGGTTACTTTAAATATAAAGAATGAACTCCCTAGTTTCATACCAAAACCATTAATGATCTGACCCCCACTGATCTCTCTACTCTCAAGTCCTGCCACATTCAATTTTTGTCCCTACCACCTATATTTACGTGTACTTCCTCAAAAATGTTGTGCTAGTTTATTTATGCAGACTTTTACATATCATGTTACTCTTACCTAGAATATATCTTCCTCCTTCTTTGTCTATCTCAAAGCTACTCTTTATCCAAAACTTGTCTCAAAATCCAGGAATTATTTCCTGGCTCACTCATCCTTTTTCCCATACCATACTCTAGAAAACATCTAGGAAACTGAAGGCTTATTGCTCCCCCAAACACAACTCTGGTCAAACCAGTGTATTTTAAAAATCTGTTAGTTATATATTCCCATTGCCTCACTGACATGGCTCCAGGAATGAAACCAAAGGCTGGGAAGTAAGAGATGCTCACTCTCCTGATGCCTTGATAATGAGCTATTTAGACAGCCTCTTCCTTGGATTAGTAGCTAACTCTTTGTCTCATTCTGAAGAGTTTGACTTACCAAGAAGAAAGCAAGAAATCAACAGTAAGTCCAATGAATACGAACATTCCACAGTTGAGGAAACTGAACACAAAAGGTTAAATTCTTCTCTGAGTTATAGAGCTAGTGACAGAACCAAAATTCTACCTTGTCAGGCTGATTCCAGAGCACATGCTCTAAACCATTATAAAATATTGACTTCTACCAAAAAACAAGTACAATATATACACATAACACATATATACACATTACACTGCAGGTGCTCGCTAAATTTTGTAGTTCTTGAGCTAAGTATGACAACTAAATGCATGCTTGTATATATCTAGTTACATATTTATCTTTGACCATCTATTAATTATAAACAGCTGTGCTAGTTTAATGCAAATTTGGATCAAATAAATTCAAAGTTTAAAATAGTATAGATATTAAAAAATAAACCCTGAAAATGGGTGAGAAAGAAAACTTCTAAGGGTCTTTGGAAACAACACTGATTCTTACACCAAATAGAGCCTAAAACCAGGCTTCTCTACTTAGTAGCTATGTGGCAATGAGTGTGTACCTCAGCCTTCCCAAGCCACTCTAAAATACTAGTGGTAATAGTGCCTACCCTTTTCAGTATTATGTATGTGAGAAAGTACCTAGCACCACAATTATCAATAATTGTTAATTCCCTCCTTTAAGTAGTTAATAGTACAATTTATGCTTTAGTAGGCATCATTTACCTACTTAGAAGAATAGAGTGGCTTCATCATTTTATTACTACTTATAAAATGCAAAAAATTAATATATCATTTACGAATGATTGTTATCTCATATTTGACAAATACTAAAGGATCTCTCAATATTATTCAGCTCTAAAAGTTTTATATATGTGGAGAAGAAATCCCATGCTAGTAAAAACAAAGTGTTGAAAAACAATATAGTCACTTAAATGGATTTCTCCATGATACCAAAAAAGAGAAAAGAAATCATGCTCGCTTTTTAAATTTTTATTCAGTTCTCTACATTAACATCCAGTGGGTGCAGCTGCAATAACTAGCTTGAAGAATATAAATGTTGCTGATCAGATAGTTACTTGTTCTGAGGAATGAACAAAAAGAGGGAGATGGAATGAAATTAGAGCACAAGTAATTTAAGAAAGATGTCATTGTCCATGGCTATCAAGAGTTATTGAGAAAAATTGTGATGTTTCCTTCTTTTTATTCCTGTTAGTTTAGATTCTTAATGGAAATGCATAAGAACTGTTTTCTCATCACTCTCTGTTTGACCAATGCCAAAAAATCAATAAGCTAGGCATTTGCAGCAAAAATAAATGATTTTATAACTTACCTTGGTTTATCAGAGGCTGATGATTAAGAACAAATATACACACATTGGGCAACTTTGGAATCACCTTTAGGAGCTTGGCTATCACAGGCAAAACACACATTATGAATAAAGATGGCCTTTATGTGTAATGATGTGAATCTCATTACATAGACAAGCTAATACAAAGACCTATACAATAAGCTGTATATATTAATATCATTGTAAGTATTAGGACAAAATTGTGTCCTAACCTTAATGGTTAGCAATCATTGGTGGAAAAGATTGCATAAAGCGCAACCCTTTAAATATTCAAAGATTGTAGTATTGACTATGTATTTCACTTTTTCAGAAATAGAACACCTAAAACCTTGTTCCTTTTTAAATGGAGCAAAATTACTTTGATTCTTACATGACTGAGTGGGCTAAATTAGGTATGTTTGGACATTATATTAGGTAGAAACAATTTCAGTTGCAGGAGAAGTTCCAAATAACACTGTGTTGTATAAAAGTCTACTTTTCTCAATTAACAAGACATTTATATTGTTTGCTGCAGGAGTTGATTCACTGACTCAGTAGTCATGCTGGCATTTTTGTGATTCTATTGTTCTTTCCCACAGGGTTGCAAAATGGTTGCCATAGCTCCAGGCATCCCATTTATATTCCAATCCATCTACATGTTTATTTAGCCAGAACTTTTTACTTGACCCTTAGATACAAATGAGACTGGGATTAAAAAATACTTATCTTTTATCTCATGTAGATTGGAGGTAAGTAGGGTACAAAGGTTTGGGAATTGATATTGGGGTTAGCTGAACTGCAGTTTCTGCCACAAAGGTAAAACTTCTTAATGGACGTTTATACTGCTAAGAGGAATTATGCTCTTTCTATTGGACCTGCTCTTCCAATGTGTGTTTAATACTATGGATAATAATGACTATGTTCTCTAGGTAAATAATGACTCTTAGATATACTATAAGGGAGAGATTATATTAGCTAGAACATTGTCTCTGTCCAATGTGGCACTTGTGTTTGTTCTCGTGTTTGAACTGAGTTTCGACAGTGTAAAATGCTTTAAATATGTGTATTTTCTTTATGAGTAGATGAAGCATCATGTTGTTGACTTAGTAACTTCCTTAGAATTGTTGCAATATTTCAATTATAATCGATAAATCAGATGGAACCTCTGAATAAGACATTATTAAAGTTTCAGTAAAAATGTTTCAGTAAATTCTTAATAAAAGTACAGGCACAAACACATAAAAATAGATTTTAAATCAGAATATGCCATTGCTCAAAGAAACTTAACCTATCACTAAGGTCCCTTATGCTTACAAATCTTGCTATGCATTAGAATCCCCTTGAGATGCTTTTCAAAACAAACTTCATGGCTCTACTTTAGTGTGACTGAATCCAAATCTCTGGGGGGTGGCATCAACATATCTCTATTGTTAACAAGTCATCAGATAGTTCTTATGCATTGATTTTCAGACTAACATTTAATAACAAGTACATGACCTAATGTTGTACACCTTTTAAAAATTACTGTTTCTATTATTTTTAATACAGCAAACTGCAAATGAGAGTAATGAACGATTACTAATAAGATAGAGTGTAAGTGAGCCTCGTCAATAAAATTGATCTGAAATAAAGTAAAAGATTTTATTCTGGAACATCATATATGATCTGATACACACTTGTAATAAGAGGAAAAGTATTAAAAGAAAGAGAATTATACTTACAAGCACTAAAAAGTCTAGAAAGCTTTGATTTCTAATTCATTGAAATTCAATTAGGCCACTTATCTGAGAAGAAATTTCAGTTCAAGATCGTTGAAAAGTTCAAGTTCTCCTTGAGATTCAACTCTACACTGCTACTGTTCATCAGACAGCTAAACTTGCTGATGGGGTAATTAATCACATCAGCCCAACCGAAAGGCAACAGTTTCAAATTACTCAATGGAGTGTTGTCACTGCCAATGATTTCTTATTCTATACCTTGATGGAGGACAGTTTATCATTAATGAACAAGTGGCCTCCAAAACTTGGTTAAGAGCTCTCTTAGAGACCGAAAGGATTAAATTTCCTCCCTCAATTTCTAAATTCCCCTTAATAAGATGGCATGAAACTCAGAAGTATGTTAGCAATGAGGAAATATATGGTAACAATTGAAAAAGTAAAATGCATTTTAAATTCTCCAGATTAAAATAGTTATAATGATAATAATTTCAAAATAATAAAATCTATTCTAAATATCGTATTATGTTTTAGTGTCCTCTTCCCCTACGTATACTGTTTTTCTATATAGATAACTTTCTCTCTTACTTAAACATTTTTTATAACTCTCCCTATTATCCTACTTAATGCAATATAGTGTTTCAAACATTTTAATAGACATCAGTTTACGTTTTACATTGTGTTATGGTTTCGATGTGTTTTTGTTTTTATTAACAACAAATGTGGAAACAAATCTTCAGTATTTAATAAACTGGCATGTTGATTAGGCCAGTATTTATCTTTTCACCTCGCCAAGTGTAAATGGTACACCCCACAGTGTACCAAAATATCTTGTCATTTCAAATGATATAATAATATTAATATCGACAATACTGATAGTAATGTTTAAGACTTACCCAGCTGGGTAGTGGACTAACATATTTGTTACTTTTCAACCAGCTTTATATCCATGTAGGCTATCCGATATTTCAAGTTTTATTTTAACTTTTTCAATAAGTCTCCTTAATAATTTGTAGGTAAATAGGAAAAAAATCAGAAGTCAACATTCTACCAAGGCATCTTTTGCACAAATCTGTATGTACGCTATTTATTATTATAAAGGTTTTTAAAAATTTCTAATACTTATATAATAAGATAATAATTGTAATAATACTAATAATACTTAGAGAATGTTTTCTATATAGCAGGCATTGTACTATGTCAAATTGCAACATGGATTCAGACAGACCTAGTTTTAGTTTATTTTTTACCTTAAGAATTACATTGATCTCTCTAAGCCTCAGTATCCTTCTCTGTAAAACAGACATGATAAACATAACTACCTCATAAGGTTGTGATGAATAAATGTGGAAACGAATGAAAAGTGAGCATAGTAAAACCTCACTATATGGTAGACTATATGAAGATTATGAAGATGCTGGTGGTAATGTATTAACTCTGTTTCCTCCTCTTAATTTTTAACCTGTTAATTAATCTTTGTGTCTGTTATCTAGCACAGAACCTGCAACTTTATAGTTACCTAAAAACATTAGTTAAATTGAACAGAATTATATCAATGTATGGTCAGAGAGGATCTAAATGGATTTTTCCTTTTAATAAGAAGCTAATAAGTCGGGAGCCACAGGGCCACATATAGACACTCAAATATAACTGCACAATATTTCTATTTTCTAATCATTATTCTACTTCCCAATTTATTTATTTTCAATTTAAATGCTAACTTCTTTGATTTTTGCTTTGTTGTACCAGCCCTCTACATCATATTTTTATGTTTTAATATTTATTTTAATCTATGAAATACATCATTTTCTTCTTTCTTTACATTTTCAACCTGTTTTTCCCCTTTATAATTGATTTTACTGACAAAAAGCTTTTAAATATATTCAAATGAAGCATATACTCTATTAACAAATAAAGGAAACACAGTAACAGAAAACATACAAAAAGATGTTTTGTATGAATGTGTATTTGTGTTTTGATGCTTGTTGGAGTTCATCAAGAGGACATGACTGCTGGTCGACCCGTGAGTTGGACCTGGGGAATTGGAGGCCCCACCCCTTTCCCTGTCCTTGGAACATACATCTCACCCCCTATTCCCAAACCAGAAGCTATTTCAAGGACGTAGCCTGGAGAGAACAAGGTGTTGAGACCATCTGGACTGCATATGAGACTGAACTCAGTTAAGACCTCTGTATAAATTATTAAGATTCTGGTGAGCGGGTGTGGAGATCTATCTACTTGTTTTGCAGCGCCCAAGACAAGCCTCCTACGTAAGTTCCCTTACTTATTAAAACTGCCACCTACCAATCTGGGCTGATTTGCCTCTTTCTCTCTCCTTGCTGAAGTTCAGGGCCAGTTTCGGATTTCACCTGGGGAACTCTCGAGGTTATGAACCAACAATGCTATAGTTTGTGTTATTATTTTCAGAACAGATTGGGAAATAATATCTTTGAATAAAGGGAAATTCAACATTAGGTTATAATTGGTCTAAAAGACAAAAATCTTTGCTTAGAAATCTGAAGCCAGGCAAGAGTTCAGCAGTCCTTTGAAAATAGAAATGTCGTATGTGTCATTCTTTTGCTTAACAAAAGAAGGAAACTGATGAATTTGGGTGGAAAGACGGCATGAATGACAGACCAAGTCAAAACTAGAAAAGAAATCAGATTCGGATGCAATGAACATGTACACTTATTGTTTGGGTTTAGATTACTGAAATTATATGTTCTCTTTCTGTCTTGAAAGAATAAATGCCAAATGAAGAGTAACGTTAAGACTAAGGGTAGACAAACAAAGAAAAACAGTTTTTTAAAACAATTCTAGATAGCTAGTGGGAATTGTAATTTATAATAGGTTACTTTGGATATAACAATATGTCATACTATTGTACAAAGGTTAAAACCATATGCTGATAGATTACAAATAGAATCAATGTGATTCTTAGTGGATACACATCCAAAGTTAATATTATTTCTGCCATAGGCTAAGAGGCACACTATGAGATTCATAGCAAATGCTGTTTGTGTCTTAAAGAGTTGATACTGATAACCACTTGGAACCTTATGAGGTCTGATTTCTTTTTTAGAATGTAAGTGTTCTTTCTCCTATTCATTTTGTTTTCTGTCTCCTAGATTAAATAATCAAATAATGCATTTAAAAAGGAGATGTTTCGGGAACTCTGACATGCACAGGCAACATACAAAAATTACTTTAAATCTAATTGAACTTCTGAGCCATCACAGTAACCCTTTAAAAAAGTTTCAGGGGAAAGGAGCTCAATCCCATGGGCTTCTATATAAACAAACTCACTAACAGGAATAAAAAAGTGTCTGGAGGGAAAAGTCAAATGAAAGGAGAGTAAATCTATCAAAATTTTCTTTTCTTTAAATTGACATGGCAATGTTGTTTCTTCCTCTACTCTAACCCACAAGGATCAAGCATTCAGATCAATGTTTATTTTATTGGAAGATTATGGATTTGGGGCTATAGGATCTCCTGAGAGCTTGTCTGGTCGATTCCTTGGCCTTCAGGTGAGACTCTCTCTAGTTTAGACAGATGAGTATTGTAATTTTAATGATTTCTAGCAAAAGTGATGCTATTACCTTCTTTCATTTATTTCTTTGTTGAGGAACTCGTTATTTAGATATTCATTTACAGTTAAACATGAATCTGAGTATTTCAGCCCACATATTGCAGAGTACCTAGAGTAGTGCCTGACATTGTAGCTACATAGGATGAGTTAAGTAACTAAAGTGTGTGAAAGGCCTTGTCTCTTTTTTCCTAGTTTTCCAGTCTGTTAATCCTCTGTTTTCAAAGTATGAAAGAATAATAGAATTTAATATTTGAAGGCATTTTAAAAATGTCCCCCCAACTCTCAACTTGGAGTTAAACTGAATTCCAAACTTTAATACTACACTAAATGACAGCAACAGCAGCAGTAGCAAAAATGCAAGGGTTTTGTGGAAAGTGTGACAGAACAGGGAAATGTATGGAAAGGAAAAGTTCCCCAGACAAAGGTGAAATGTATACTGCTCTGGCAGCCATCAAGGATACAGCTAGAGACATCCAGAAATGAGTCAGAGAAGACGATAATCACCAGTGAAAGGAATAGGCTTTCTTCACACAGGTGAAACCATTGAGGCTTACATGACATGAGAAACAATTTAAGAAGTCATTAAGCAGCCTGTGGCTACTGTTTGAGCTACTGATTCCCAGGTGGTAATAGAAAAAATGACAGCTTGACCATCTTGGAAATGAAGGTTTCGATGCTGAAGAAATGAAAAAATTGCAGTAAAAAAAATTGAAAAAAATTTTTTTTCTCTTGCCAACCTCCAAAAATGGATGTTACACTGGAGTTAGTTCAAAGGAAGGGGTGAGCAACATACTCTTGTACATAGTCATCTGGTGTAGGTTTTTTAGGGCAAACAAATCATGGCTTTTATTGAATGGAGTTCTCAAACTACAGTGGATGAACGTGAATTGAATGGGCATGAACATCAAGGTTATCAAACAATTTTCATTATCCAAGAAATTCACATATGAGTTATTATATGTATTTTATAATTTTTTCTGTCAGTTGAATTTAAAATAATTTTGAAGCAAGTGTAGCTTCTTAAATTTAATATATTGCCCAGAGTATGGAGAAAAGAAAATATAGATCAACTCAGCTATATTCCGGGGTCTAAGCATATGAGAGTGTTTGTATAAAAATGTATCATGATAAATGTTACATAGAGTTTTTATATAATATTGGACCCAAAACACACAAGGAGAGCGATAATTTCAATTTTTCTGCCTTATTGTCACCCTCATAGTAGTTAGTGGATGGGGGAGAGTAAAGGGTTTGAGATGGAGAAAAATGATTTAAGATCTGCTTGGAAGTGCCTTATCTTTTTCTATCTATTATATGCTATATTGACTCATTTGTGAGTTATCTGCCCCAGCTATTTAGCCTGCCACTACTCCCGATATCGAAATCCAGTGTCCTTTTCTTTTTTTTAAGACTTTTTCTAGAAGACTTTTAGGTTAACAGAAAAATTGAGCCAAAATACAGAGAGTTCCCATATACCACCTCACCTATCCCTGCCCCCTAATGTCCCCTATTATTAACATCTTGCATTAGTATGGTACGTTTGTTACAATTGAGCCAATATTGATACATTATTATTATCAAAATTCCATAGCTTACATTAGGGTTCACTCTTTGTGTTGTACATTCCATGGGTTTTGAGAAATGAGTACTGACATTATCTTCCTTTATAGTATCATACAGAAGAGTTTCCCTACCATAAAATAGCCATGAGCTCCACCTATTTATCCCTCCCTCCATCCCCCTGAACCTCTGGCTACCTCTGCTCTTTTTACCGTCTCCATAGTTTTGTTTTTTCCGGAGTTGTCATATAGTTGGAATCATAAATTATGCAGCTTTTTCAGATTGGCTTCTTTCACATAGCAATATGCATTTAAGATTCCTCTGCATCTTCTCATGGCTTGATAGCTCATTTATTTTTATTGCTGAATAATATTCCTTTGAATGGAAATATCACAGTTTATTTATCCATTCACCTGTTGAAGGACATCTTGGTTGCTTCCAAGTTTGGGCAATTATAAATAAAATTACTGTAAACATTCATGTGCAGGTTTTTGTGTGAACATATGTTTTCAACTCTTTATGATAACTACCAAAGAGCACTACTGCTGGATCATATTGTAGATTTGTTTAGTTTTGTAAGAAACTGCCAAACCATCTTCCAAAGTGTTTGTACTGTTTTCTCTCCCAAGATCAATGAACAAGAGTGCCTGTTGCTTCATGTGTTTGTCAGCATTTGGTGTCGTCAGTGTTTTGAATTTTGGCCATTCTAATATGTGTGGAGTGTTATCTCATTGTTGTTTCATTTTACAATTCCTTAATGATATATGATGTTGGGAATTTTTTGCTGTGCTTATTTGCATGTGTATATCTTCTTTGGGGAGGTGTCTGTTCAGATCTTTTGACTGTTTTTTAATTGAGTTTTTTTTTATTTTTGAGTTTTGAGTTATTTGCATATTTTGGATATCAGTCTTTTATCAGATATGTGTTCTACAAAGACTTTTTTCCCCCCAGGCTATGGTTAGTTTTTTCATTCTCTTAACAGTATATTTTGCAGAGCATAAGTTTTTAGTTTTATTGAAGTCCAACTTAATATTTTCTTTTTTAGATTGTGCTTTTGGTATTATACCTAGGAAGTCATCGCTAAACCCAAGTTTACCTAGGTTTCCTCCTAGGTTATCATCTAGGAGTTTTATTGTTTTGCATTTTACGTTTAGGTCTGTAATTTGAGTCACTTTTTGTGAAAGGTGTAAGTTCTATATCTAGATTTTGGTTTTTTTGCATTTGGGTATCCGGTTATTCCAATACCATGTTTTGAAAAGGCAATCCTTGTTGCATTGAATTGCCTTTGCTCCTTTTGACAAAAATGGCCTATATGTGTGTGGATCCATTTCTGGACTCTCTGTTCCATTCTATCGATCTACTTGTCTATTCTTTCATCACTACCACATCATCTTGATTACTATAGCTTTACAGTGTGTCTTTAAGGCAGCTAGTGTCAGTTCTCTGACTTTTTATTCTTTTCTTTCATTATTGTGTTGGTTCCTCCTGGTATTTTGCCTCTCCATGTAAACTTTAGAATCAGTTTGACAACATCCACAAAATAACTGGCTAGGATTTTGGTTGAGGTTGCACTGAATCTATAGGTCAAGTTGAGAGCTAGTGACATCTTGGTAACATTGAGTCTTCCTATCCATGTATGTGTAATATTTCTCCATTAGTTTAGACATTCTTTAGTTTCTTTATCAGAGGTTTACAGTTTTCCTTTTATATATCTTGCACACATTTTGTTAGATTTATAATAAATATCTCTCTTTTTGGTGGTAATGTAAATGAGATTCTGTTTTTAATTTAAAATTAAATGAAAATTGTTAATTCCTGGTGTATTAAAAAGTAATAAATTTTATTAACCTTAGATAGGTAACCATTAACCTTTTACCCTGAAACTTTGCTATGATTGCTTATTAGTTCCAGAGGTTTTTGCTGATTTATTGGGATTTTTTACATAGACAATCATGTTGTTTGTAAACAAAGACAGTTATTTTTTCCTTACCAAACTGTATGCTTTTTAATTTTTTCTTAACTTCTTACATTAGCCAGGACTTCCAGTACATGTTAACTGGGAGTGGTGAGTGTGAACATCTTTACCTTGTTCCTGATCTTAGTGAAAAAGAATCTAGTTTCTCACTATTAATTATAATGTTAGCTCTATTTTTTTGGTAGATGTTCTTTAGCAAGTTGAGGAAGTTTCACCATATTCCTAGTTTTCTGATAAAACTCTCAGAAACTCTTATTAAGAATGGGTGTGGGATTTCATTAATTGCCTTTTATGTGTTTATTGATATCATCATGTGATTTTTCTTCTTTAGACTGCTGATGTGATGGATTCCATAAATGGATTTTTGAATATTGAATCAGCCTTGCATGCCTGACATAAATCTCAATTGATGAGGTGTATAGTTATTTTTATACATCATTGTATTTGGTTTACTAATATTTTGTTGAGGATTTTTGCATCTATGTTCAGGAGAGATATTTACATTTAATTTTCTTTTCTTATGTCTTTGTCTGGCTTTGGTATTAGAGAAATACTGGTCTCACAGAATGTGTTAGGAAATATTTCCTCTGCTTCCATATTTTGGAACAAATCATAAAGAATTTGTATAATTCTACCTTAAAAGCTTGGTAGAATTGACCAGTGAATCTATCTTGGCTGGATGCTTTCTGTTTTGGAAAGTTATTAATTATTGATTCAATTTTTTTAGTAGATTTAGGCCTACTCAGACTGTTTTTCTCCTTGTATGAGTTTTAGTAGATTGTGTCTTTCATGGAATTGGTCCGTTTCATCTAGGTTATTTGTGGGCGAAGAGTTGTTCATAATATTCTTTTGTCATCCTTTTAATGTCCATGGGATCGGTAGTGAAGGTCCCTTTTTCATTTCTGACATTAGTAATTTGTATTTTCTCTATTTTTTCTTGGTTAATTCAACTAGAGAGAGATTTAGCAATTTTACTGATGTTTTCAAATTACCATCTTTTGGCTTTGTGGATTTTCTCCATTGATTTCCTGTTTTCTATTTCATTGATTTTTGCTCTAATTTTTATTATTTCTGTTATTTTGTTTACTTTAGGTTTAATCTGCACTTCTTTTTCTAGTTTCCTACAGTGGAAGCTTAGATTATTGAACTTAGATCTTTCTTTTTTTCTAACATATATTTAATGCTACAAATTTCTGACTAAACACTGCTTTCACTGCATTCCACAAATTTTATGTTGTATTTTCATTTTCGTTTAGTTTGAAATATTTTTTTACATTTCTCTTGACACTTCTTTGACTTACGTGTTATTTAAAGGTGTGTTGTTTAAACTGCAATATTTTTAGGTTTTTTACCTGTATTTGTGTTCTTGATTTCTAATTTAATACCCTTGTGGTCTAAGAGCATACTTTGTATGATTTCCATACTTTCAGATTTGTTAAAGTGTGTTTTATGAATTGAATATGATCTACGTTGGTGAATGTTCCATGTGAGTTTGAGTAGAATATGTATTCTGCTGATTTTGGATATAGTGTTCTACAGATGTCAATTATAACCAGTTGATTGATGGTGTTCAGTTCAACTATGTCCTTAGTAATTTTCTGCATGCTGGATCTCTCAGTTACAGGTAGAGGTGTATTGAGGTCTCCAGCTTCAATACTGATTCATCTATTTCTTTTTTATCAGCTTTTGCACCAAATATTTTGATACTATGTTGTTAGATGCATAGACATTAAGGATTGTTATATCTTCTTAGAGAATTCACCCCTTTATCATTGCATAGTGCTCTTCTTTATCCCTGATAATTTTTCTTGCTCTGAACCCAGCTTTGTTTAAAATTAATATAGTTATTCCAGCTTTCTTTTAATTAGCATTAGCATGGTATATCTTTTACCATTCCTTACGTTTGATATTTCTGTGTCCTTATATTTAAAGTGAATTTCTTGTAGGCAACATGTAATTGGGACTTTTTATTTTCATCCACTCTGGCAGTCTCTGTCTTTTGATTGATATATTTAGACCACTGACGTTTAAAGTGATTATTGATATAGTTAGATTAATATCTACCATATTTGTTACTGTTTTCTATTCATTGTCCTTGTTCTTTGTTTCTTTTGTATGTTTTGGTCTTCATTCTTTTTCTGTCTTCTGTGATTTGATTATTTTGTGTGATTCAATTTTTTTCCCTTCTCTCTCAGCATATCAGGTATACATTTTTTAAACTTTTTTTAGTGGTTGCCTTTGCATTTGCAATATACATTTACAACTAATCCAAGTTATCTCTTATATAACACTATACTATGTCTTAGGTAGTGCAAGTATCTTTTAACACAGTGTTCTCAATTTCTCTCTCCTGTCCCTTATAACATTTTTGTCATTCATTTCACTTATCCATAAGCTATAATCACTGAATACATTGTGGATATTACTATTTTGAACAAATTACAATTATAACCTGTTATATCAGTTAAAAATAAGAGAAATGATTTTATTTTACCTTCATTTAATCCATCTCTAACATTTTTCCTTTCTTTATGTAGGTTTGAGTTTCTGAGCTCTATCATTGTCTTCTCTCTGAAGAACTTCTTTTTTTATTGAAGTATAATTGACATACAATATTATATTAGCTTCAGGTGCACAACATAATGATTTGATATTTTTCTGTATTATGAAATAATCACCCCTATGTCTTGCTATTGCCTGTCATCATACAAAGTTATTCGATATTATTGACTATATTCCTTATGCTTATATCCCTGTGATTTATTTATTTTATGACTGGAATTTTGTACATCTTAGCCCCCTTTGCCTATTTTACCCATCCCCTTCACCCCTCTCCCTTCTGCAACCACCAGTTTTTTCTCTATATCTATGAGTCTGTTTCTGTTTTGTTTTTTATATTCCACATATAAGTGAAATTATACAGTATTTGTCTTTCTCTATCTGATTTATTTCACTTAGCATAATACCCTGTAGGTCCATCCATGTTGGCACAAATGGCAAGATTTCATTTTCTTTTATGGCTGAGTAATACAACACCATATGTATATGCCATATCTTCCTTATCCATTCATCTTTTGATAGACGCTTTGGTTGCTTCCATATCTTGCTCATTGTAAATAATGCTGCAATGAACATAGGGTTGCATATATCTTTTTGAATTTGTGTTTTTGTTTTCTTCAGATATATACCCAAGAGTGGATTGCTGGAAGATATGGTAGTTCTATTTTCAATTTTTTGAGGAACCTCCATACTGTTTTCCATAGTGGCTGCACCAATTTACACTCCCACCAACAGTGCACAAGCGTTCCCTCTTCTCCACATCCTCACCAACACTTATTATTTATTGTCTTTTTGATAATAGCCATTCTGGTAGGTGTGAGGTGATACCTCATTATGGTTTTGATTTGCATTCCCCTGATAATTAGTGACACTGAGCATCTTTTCATGTCTCTCTTGGCCATCTGTATATCTCCTTTGGAAAAAAGAGCTTCTTTTTAAATTTCTCTCAAGGCATATCCTCTGATAAAAAATGTCCTCAAATTTTTGGCTGAGAAAGACTTTATTTTTTTTTGACCTTGGAAGGATAATTTTGCTGGATACAGAATTCTATGGTGATGGTTCTTTTTTAAAAAAATACTTTAAATATTTCACTTCATGTTCTTGTGTGCATGGTTTCTGAAGAGAAGTATGATGTAATTCTTATCCTTGTTCCTGTCTATGTAAGGTATTTCCCCCCCTCTAGATTATTTCAAGAATTTTTCTTTCTCTTTGATTTTCTGTAGTTTGTATATATGATACGCCTAGGTGTAGACTTTTTGTTATTTATCCCATTTGATGTTCTCTAACTTCCTGGATTTGTAGTTTGGTGTCTGTCATTAATTTGGGGAAATTCTCAGTCATTATTGCTTTCAATATTTTCTTTCTGTCTTTTTTTCTCTCTTTCTTTTCTTTGCCTGATATTACCCTTCTGCATATGTTACACCTTTCATGATTATTCCACAGTCCTTGAATATTATTTTCTTTTTCATTAATTTTTCTCTTTACGTTTGAATTTTGGAATTTTCTATTGCTATTTCTTCAAGCACTTTGATTGTCCCTCAGCTGTGTCCAGTCTATTGATGAGTCCACCAAAAGCACTTCTCATTTCTGTTATGGCGTTTTTGATTTCAGTATTTATTTTGGATTTTTTCTTAGATTTTTCAACTCTTTGCTTACATTACCTATCTGCTCTTGTAGGTTGTCCACTTTTTCCATTAGCATGCTGAACATATTAGTCATAATTTTGGGGTTTTTCTATTCTCTGTTTTATCATTCCAAAATCTCTGCCATATCTGAGTTGGTTCCTAATGCTTGCTCTGTCTCTTCAAATTGTGTTTTTTGTCTTTTAGTGTTACTTTAATTTTTGTCATGAGCTAGATTTGACATACTACAAAAAAGGAATGGAGGTAAAAAGACCTCCCTCATATTAGTGTGAAATTTAAAATAAATAGTTTTAAATAAATAAGGTGAAGTTTTATGTTTATCTAAGCAGGGCTAGGCTGAACTGATTGTTTATTCTAGATGCGGGTGTCAGAGGCTAATATTTCCTCTGGTGTCTTTGTTTTTGTCTCCTCTGTTGTTTTGGGGTTGCTTTAGAGACTTGTTAAACATTATCTGAGAGGTACAGTTGTTTTGGTTGTACTCTCCTATTATTAATCAAGGTCCTTCTTGGTGTAGCATTAAGGAGTTGGAGGGAAGGGAAGTTTTCTATCATTGTATGACTAGTCAGTCTTTTAGTAAGCCTCTGCCTCTGGTCTGTGACCTTTGCAATTGTTTTTCAGTTTTATTTTGTCCCTCCACTTAGGTGAGACAAGAAGGCTAGAGGGGCCTGGAGTAGGATATTTCCCTTCCCCCAGGTGGAAGGCTACAGCAAACTAGAGCTGGGTACTTCTCTTTCCCCAGATCATTTGGGCCTGTTAAAATCCTATTCATGTAAGATCTGATAAAATTGTTTCCCTTGAGGACAGGCTTTGTTAAGAAAAACAGAATTCTCTACTAGATTTTAAAAATAGATACTTTCCCTGATCTCCTGACAGAAACAAATGTAAATGTTTCTCCAATCTTTACTGTGGGAACCTGGTAGGACTCTTGGAGGTAAAACTCATGAAAGTACAGGGGCCTCCCTAAGATTAGGTCCCTGAGAGTTTTGTTTCTTTGTTTGTTTTGGTGAAGAAGATCGGCCCTGAGCTAACATCTGTTGCCAATTTTCCTCTTTTTCCTTGAGGAAGATTGTTGCTGAGCTAACATCTGTAGCAATCTTCCTCTATTTCATGTGGGATGCCACCACAGCATGGCTTGATGAGCAGTGCTAGGTCTGTGCCCAGGATCTGAATCTGGAAACCCTGGGCCACTGAAGCAGAGCACGTGAACTTAACTACAACACCACAGGTCCAGCCCCTGCCCTAGGGTTTTCAACTATCAATCTTGTCCACTTTGAGACTCCAGCAATTTATAAGTTACAGTTTAAGTTTTTTTTACCCTAATACTTCTTCACTCAGAGTTTTCTGTTCTTAACCTTCTGCTTCAATAGTTGTGATTCTCTGTCTCTTAATATTTGGGGACAGTGGTTTGCCCTATGATCTCAGTTCTCTGATTAATCTAAGAAGAGATGTTGATTCTTAGTTTGTTTAGCTTTTTTCTGGGTATTCAAATGGAAGAGCTGATCTCCAATTTCCTTATATGCTAGACAGAAAACTGGAAGTTCTGAGTGTCCTTTATTCAAATTCCAACACGAACAGGGTCCAGCCCCCATGATAGACTAAACTCCTCCATCCTCCTTTTCTACTCATCACCACTTGCAATCCTCACCCATCATGCTTTGGAATTGGGCAGAGGTTCCACTGAGACAGAGGAAGCAGTTTGTGAAATTGAATAGCCTAAATATATATATATATAGTCTTCCTGTCTCACAGCTCCCAAGACCCTTGGAATTTGCTGCGTAATAGGAGCAATGGGAGTATTGTTTGTCATAACACGTGGTCTCTTGTCCTCAGTTCATAAAATTGCCTCAGAGCCATAAAGGTGAAACGAGTGTCTTGTTATTCATAACAAACACCTTTCCACCACAACTGGGTTTGTGTTAATGAGGTAACTTTTGGAAAGCACCTAAGGATGGGGGTTAGTTGCCAGTGGAGCCAACTATGCGATAAGAGGGTTGGAACTTTCAGTGCCCTGGAGGTTGAATCAATCACCAATGGCCAATGATTTAATAATCATGCCTATTTAATGAAGCTTCCATAAAAACCCAAAAGGACAGTGTTCAGAGAGCTTCTGGGTTGGTGAACATGGAAGTGCTGGGAGAGTGGCACACCTGAAAAAGCACAGGGAAGCTCTGCACCCTTTCCCCATGCCTTGCCCTGTGCATCTCTTCCATCTGGCTGTTCGTGAGTTATATCCTTTTATAATGAACCAGTGATCTAGTAAGTAAAATGTTTCTCTGAGTTCTGTGAGCTGCTCTAGCAAATTAATCAAACTCAAGGAGGAGGTCATGGGAACCTCTGATTTATAATCAACCAGTTAGAAGTATAGGTAACAACCTGGAATTGCAGCTGATATCTGAAGTCCAAGGAGAATGTCGTGGGAACATCCAGTCTGTAGCTGGTAAGTCAGAAGCATAGATAACAAACTGGGCTTGCAATTGGCTCTGAAGTAGAGGGCAGTCTTGTGGAACTGAGCCCTTAACATGTGGGATCTGATGGTGTGGCTGGGTAGATAGTGTCAGAATTAAGTTTAATTGTAGGACACCCACCTTGTGTCTAGGGAATTGCTTGCTGGTGTAGGGAAACCCCCCAACACACATTGGATTTGGGTATCAGAACCAATAGATTACAAAGACTGATCACAGAATTTAAGCTGGATAAAAGGAAACTGAGGCTATGGGGGACTAAAAGACATTGAAAAGTTATAAAGTTCAGGCTCAAGTGAGAACAAAGGATTGTTGCAGATAGAGTACAAAAAATAGTAAGCTAAAAATTAGGAAAGGGTGGTAAAAGAGCAGGTTGTATGAAATTGAGATTAGGGAAGCCTAGCAATTCCTGATAATGATGGAGTCTAGGACATGACCATTGGAGTAGGTGGATGAGGTAGGGTCAACATCGAGATCATTGAAGAGCAGGAGTTCAAGGAACTTAGTGGCTATGATATTGGAATGATCTTATGCATATATGTTGAAGTTGCCAAGAACAGGAGCAGTGTTAGGGAGCATTTCAGTGAGCCAGGAACTAAACTCTTCAAGGTAATGCATGGGAAGGGAGAGAGCAGTAACAAGTGATCCAGTTATCTGTAGCTGACAACAACATGAGATTCAGAACCGGGATATTTTAGGGATGAAAAGGAAAGAAAAATGGTCTGAAAGTAACAAGAGTGACTATGACATTTACCTCACTCTCCAGGCTCAAAAATATGGTTGTGTCAGAAAAAAAAAAGCCACCACTTAAGAGGACTGCAGAGGCAGTGTCCTCAAAGGAGAGTCAGGATTAAATCCAAGCAAACAAGGAAAGGTAGCTCAGGGTTTCTCAATCTTAGCACTATTGACGTTTTGAGCTGGATACTTCTTTTTCTTGTAGTGAGGGCTGTTTTGTGCATTTCAGGATGTTGAGCAACATCTCTGGCCTCTATCTACCAGATGCCTATGGCAATATCCCCCCAGCCTCCTTCTTGTGACTACTAAAAAACTAAAAAAGAGGTAAATCATGAAAAAGGAGAGGATATCAGGGATTTTTCCTGGGAATTCACCTACTTTAGTTCTCACAGTACAACGAATTCCATCTTATACTATTTCTTTTATTGAAAACAATTAATGAAAATGAAGTACAAGGTGACTTTGCTCACATGTCACAAACTGTGAGATCAGATTTTCCTTATGGAAAGAAAACATGGTTAATTTCGATTGAGTAGCTATAGCACGTTTTCTGTGTTATGGCATGAGGTAGACACTAAATTAGTGTCCTCCACTGCAATTGTTCTAGTTTAAGACATTGTAATCTTGCACCTGAACTTCTACAGTGCCCTCATACTTGACCTATCTCCATTCAGTCTGGCCTCCTTCCCCTACTCACATTTTCACACAGTACTCAGGGTAAATGTAATCAGGTCATGTTACTCTCTTGGCTAACCACAAATCATCATGCCTCCCATTGCATGGAGAATAAAATGGAACTGCTTACAGCAGTCTGTAGGCACTTTATGATTTGGCCCTGCTTACCTCTCCAACACATCTGAGACCACTCTCTTATCCTTGGGCCAGAAACTCCAACCATAATCTCTATTTTCTTTAAAGAACTAAGCTCACAATCATCCCACCTCAGTATTAATGCATTTTCTGTTTCCTTGTCAAGAATGCTCTTTTCTCACACTAGCCTCTCATTAAGATTATAGTTTAAGTATCACCACCTCAGAGAATCCTTCCCTCACCACGCAATGTAAATTAGACACCACAACAACCAGAGAAAGTGACTGCCAGTCACTATCGCATCACCCTGTCTTAGTTCCTTTGTTACACTTGCTATTACCTGAAATTGTCTTATTGATTTATTTACATATTTACTTGTACAAAATATGCAAGCTTGTGAGATCAGCAACCTTATCTACCTTGTTTATCAGTATATTCCCAACATCTGGCTCACAGTAGGTACTTTGTAAATATTTGATGAGTGAATGAACGAATAAATGAGTGAACTTGTAAGTGGGGCTTGTAATGTTTCCCCAGTCTCCTCTCTGTTCAACTTACAGTAACTTAAGTTTGGTTGAATTTCTCAGCTTTAATCCCACTATTAATTTATATACATAAATCCATATTTGGGGGTAATTCCAAATGTAATTTTGTGAAATATTCCGCTAAGTCAAGAGAGAAAACGATTCTAATTTTAATCCACTTTGAAATCATTCTGTTTACCTGTTGCCTAAGGAGGATCAAGGAGATTAAATTGGCTCTGAACATCCACAAAACTAATTAGAGGTGATAGGAAAAAATGTAATCTATCCATTTATAATGACATTTTATGACTTCTTCAATTATACACAAATTTGGCTAACATGGCAATGTCTGGTTTGGCATTGTGAGGATAACATGAAATTTGAACATTACTTTCCTTAAGTACTTTTTAATTTATTACTTAATCTGAAGGGATTGGAGTGGCTTTTATATGCTGTTGAATTTTATTTCCTTATTTACACAGAACAGTTGTGGCATACACAGCAATTAAATTTAATCTATTCTCTGCTCTCATCTCATTAAGTGATGTTCTCCAGCCCCAAGACAAATAAATTATTGTTACAAGAGATCAGGTAGGTTAAGTTTCAGAAACAGCAGGTCAGGCAAGTTTTTCCTCTCCCTTCTTAACCTCCCCAATTCTAAAAACAGAGCCAATAAGTTTTCTTGATTTCACAAATTATTTTCAGAGGGAACCATTGTATCAGGCTCATTTGAGTGCAAATGCTATGCTAATATATGTTAGTAGGCCTAGTTATAACTATTATTTTTATAATTTACAATCTTGCTGAAAAAATAAGCTCTCTATAGATTTTTTCTGCCAGGTATCCAAACATTAGGATTATCCATGGCTATTACAATTCTTTGTGATTTCCAGCAGCAAATGTCATATTCATAATCATTATGTTTGAGAAAAGAGGCTTTTTGTTTCATTTTTCTTTTATGTCTTATTCCTTTGATCCAGTTCTGTGGACCAGTGACACGAACAGAATTTGTCTATGAAAAATAACCTAGATTTGTCAAATCCCAGTGTATAGCTAGCTCCCAGTTAACTTTACTCAAAGTGCTTGTAAAAAGAAATGAAACTATTAACCAGAATCCCATTATATAGCAAAAATTCCTATTTTGATATTAATTGTCCCTAGATTTCACTATTGGTATCATACTCTGGTTCAGTACCTTCTTTACTACAAGCAAGTGTGAAAAATGATACCCACTTTTCAGTATTTGATATAAAATCTAATGAGAAGGATCAGAACCAAGAAGTCATCTTTTCATTTAATAAACATATATTTATTTCCTACTATGTACAAGGAACTATGTTCAGTACTGGAGATACAGTGATGGACAAAACAAACATGGTCTATGCATGTACAGTTTTCTCTTTTACAGCCACTTATATAAGAAATTATCTATTTAAGGTAAAGGAAAATTACCACTTATGCTAACTTCCATGTAGCAATAAAAATGGAAAAATATTTGCTTACCATGAATAATTTCCAGTTGTGTATTTGTGTATGGTATATTCTTTCTATAAAAGCTAGCATTGAGAAGTAGTGTTTATGTTGCTAATTTATTTGAAAGATTCTCTAATGATGCCTACCAATACCCTCCCTTCCATAAGATTTCTCAAAATATATTTGTGCTTATAACTACTCTCTGCTCATGCATTATTCTATCTAATGTATGGGATTCATCCACTCATAACATTTTCCTCAGCATGGAGCATCTTTCTCCACAGTGTGTGACCCCATGCAAAGCTCTTTTCTTATATTTTGTTTGCCTTTTTGAACTATACAATATGATATAGTATACTGATAGCAAGCTGAAAATAATATATATATTTTAAGTATCTCTGGTTGTTATAGAAGGCTGAAAAATGTAATTTGTTGGGTAACGTAAAAAATATGTAGAAAATGAATGGGTAGAAACACAGCTGTTGCAATGAAAACTGGAGGAAAAAAGTTGCCCTCTGCATTTATATTCATTGCAAAATATTCCTGTTCCAACGGAAATACACATTCTTAACTAAATAAATGGTAATTTGTGTTTGGAATCATAAACCTGGAAAATAAATATCCTATTGCACAAACAAGTAAAATAATTAGAACCCACATAACCAGAACCCTCAATTAACCATCCCCTCCAACTAACGCTTCACTTTTTGCAGAAATGGGCAAATTTTAAAATATGCTAATTACAGAAATTTATCCACAAAACACTTCCAGAGGAATGGTATGGAATCAATCAGGATTCAGCCCATTTTTTTGTACCTTCTGTAGCCCATTCAATAGTTTCAGACGAAGGCAATTTATGTAATTTACATTTGCATGATGGCCCAGGGATATTCAATCATATCATACAACTGCCACCCCCCCAGGGGGGGTGCAAATTAAATGTAATAATTTTGAGGGTCAGCCTTATGTAAAGGTAAATTGCATGAGTGATGTTATTTATCATAGCCAACGATTACCTTATTATTGAAATTTTAGTCATAACTTTCCACTTTTAGCCTCATCTCTACTCAAAATGTAATTAGGAGTGAGGGTAGTTAACAATTTAAAAAATATAGTGCTTAGTGTAAATGAGTTTCCCAGAGATAGCTTTTAATAATCAGAGATAAGGTTGAAGGAGTATGAGCAATTGAAGAATAAGGAAAGGAATGCTCTAACAAGGAGAACTGAGTTCAGATTTTAAAAGCACTGTATTGGGATTTGAGGCCTGAGTTTCAACTAAATATTCTAACATATAAGAATCATAAAATCACTCAATAGTGCTCATATAGCATCTAAACAACATTAAGAACCACTGATTGTTATGAAAGTCTGCTACTGAAGCTCTTTCTAGTTGTCTGTGTAGTTTAAGTAGTGTTTTGTATCATAAAAGAAATACATGCTCATTATTAAAATGTTCACAACAAAAAGGATAAAGCAATCACCCACCATTCCACTAACCAAATTACATTTACCATCAATATATTCTTTGTATATTTTCTTTCAATATTTTCTAAGTGTGCACGCATTTTTTCTTCCTGGTTACCCATTGAATATAGATAAGTTCATATTTAGCTTATCACTTCTGGAATTAGTCAGGATTCATGTTTACAAGCAACAGAAAGTGACTCTGGACAACATAAGTAGAAAAAATTAATTTGTGAATGGATGTTGAGTAGCTAACAAAATTTATTAGAAAGCCAGAGACCCTGACTCAGAATAGAGGCAGGAGCCAGTCTTCATTTTCCAGTAATGATAATCTACATAAATTATGCCAACCAACTCATTGAGGCTGGAATATATATCCTTCTGAAAAACATCTTAAAGCTAAAAAGATAGTGAGGAGTTACTGAGAAAATAGCCAGAACAAGAGATTCCAGGAGTATAAACATAAGTAAAGCACTAACCACTACTTTTCCATAAGGACATTTGGAGATCTGAAAGGAACGATTTCAGGTGAGTTGAACTGCATTGTAAGTGACCTCAAAGAACTTGAGAAAAAACTAAGACCTTCAAAAGCTCAAATCCCATTGTATTAGTTTTATATTGCTATATAACAAATTACCACAAACATAGTGGCTTAAAACAAAACCCATTTATTATCACATAGTTTCTCTAGGTCAGAATTGTGTGCATGGCTTAGATAGGTGCTCCTTTTCAGAGTCTCACAAAGCTGAAATCAAGATATTAGCTGAGCTGCATTCTCATTTGGAAGCTCAGCTAAAGAGGGAACCACATTCAAACTCCCCTAGGTTGTTTCCAGAATGTGTTTCCTTCCAGCTGTAGAATTCATGTAAATTTCCTTCTTCAGAGCCAGCAATGGGGAGACTCTCTGGTGCTTTGTCTCTCTAATTTCATGCAAAGACTGGACCCTCTTTTAAAGGTCTCACTTGATTAGGTCAGACCCACCCTGGTCAATCTTCTTTTGATGAACTCAAAGTCAACTAATTAGGGAAATTAATTACATCTGCTCAATACCTACACCTTGACCATATTCTATTGGTTAGAAGTAAGTCATAGTCTCTGTCTACACTCAATTGGAGGGGATGATGCAATGACATAAATAACATGAAGTGACAATTAAGGAGGCCATCTTAGAATTCTGCCTACCCCTACCACACACTCCAAGTGTGGGAATTTCCTCTTTCATCTAGAACACTAAATGGCTATACAAAGAGGTGGAGGTGGTTGGAAATACATATTGACCTTGCAGTCCAACTTCATATCATCTGGCTAGTATAGGAGACCTCAAGCGTTAAACTTGGATTAAAATGGTCTAGGATTGGTAGTGTTCCTAATTGCCTAACAAAGGCAAAATAAATATTCTCCAAAGGAATATATCTTTCAAGTCTTCAAAATATTACCACAAAACTTGTTTTCAAGTTAAATGTCCAGAATAGGACCAAGATAATTAGGCACATAAAGAGAAAAGATGATACATTCAACAAATACAATAGACAAAAGAATCATGCCCACAAGGACTTCAGATATCAGAATTATTTAAAAAAAAACTTAAAAACAATTATATTCCATATTTTTCATTAGATAAAAGCTAAAATTGAAAACACTGTTTGGGAACTGGAACATATATATTTTGAAACAGAATCTAAATATAAATTTTGGAACTGAAAAATAATATAACCAAAATTAAAAACTCGGTAGATGGGTTTAATATTAGTTTAGACATAAGTAAACACATAGTGAATCAGAAGACTGTAAATAACAAACTACACAGAATGAAGAACAGAGAGAAAAGATAAAAATTATAGAAGAGAAGGCAAGAGGCACAGAGATAGCATAAGAAGGTCTAACAAATGTATAATTAAATCTCCCAAAGAGGAAAGAAAATAGGGCAGAGGTAAAATTTGAAGAAAATAATAGTTGATAATTTTCCAGAAGTGATGAATGATATCAATCATCATATTCAAGAAGCATAATGAATAGCAAACAGATAAATTTTTAAAAATCCACATGCAAGCACATAATATGAAGTCCCAAGACAACCAATTCAAATAAAAAATCTTAAAAGAGAAAAAAACCCTCACGATTCCATTCAAAAGAACAAATATAAGACTGGGCATAGAAACTATGGAAGATAGATGGAAATTGAAATGGTTCAATATATACAGACAAATATTTAAGAAAACATCTAGAAGATAAACTTCAGAAAGAAAGAAAATGTTCCCAGAAGATGCAAGAAAGGATGAATGTCAAATAAAGTGGTAATTGTTGGAGCTAACTAAATGAATATTGCTATATAAAACAACAATCTTCCAGGGTTTTATATCTCTCATATATAAATATATGAGCAAGGAAGGGGAAGAAAGTGAGAGAAAGCACAAGAAAGAAAGAGATAGAGAGAGGGAGGGATTGTGATTAACAACAATAGCATCTAGATTGATTTGTTGGGATGGATTTAAAACAGTTTGAGAGTATTCTAAAGCCCTTGTAGGGACCAGCCCCATGGCCTAGTGGTTCAGTTCAGTGTGCTCTGCTTTGGCAGCCTAGGTTCAGTTCCCAGGCACAGACCTGCATCACTTGTTGGCGGCCATGCTGTGGTGGTTAGCTCATACCCACAAACAAAATTTAGCTCAGGGAGAATCTTCCTCAGCAAAAAGGAAAAAAAAAGCCCTTACAATATCTGCGAGAAAGATATTGAATGTTGTTAGACTTTGAGAAGTTAAAGATGTATGCTTTAATGACTAAAGGAATAGAAAGAGTATACAAATTCAATAGGAGAGGGAAAAAGTGGAATAATAAAAAGTAATCCAAAAGAAAGTAACAAAAAGAGAGTAAGAGGCACATAAGATGGTTGGGACAAATAGAAAGTAAATTATAAACTGGTAGATATGAGCCCTAATGGATCAGTAATTACATTAAATATAAAAACGACAAGTACTCTACATAAAACAATGATTGTCAGATGAATTTAAAAAATTAAATCCTGCCATATAAAACATAAGGACAAAGAAAATTTTGAGAATAAAATGATGGAAAAAGATAGACCATAAAAACAAAAATCAAAAGAAAGTTAGTGATGTTATAATGATGTCAGACAGATTAGACTTTAAAGCAAAACTAATTAATACATATGGATTTTTGGAAATTCTTTTTTAAAGATTCAGGTCATCAAAAGATAAAATAATTCTAAAAATATAGATACAAAATATGCAAAATAAAGTTGACAGAAGCAAAAGGAGAAATAGAGATACCATCATAGAGTATAATTTTAGTAATTGTTTCTCATTATCTAATAGAATAAGTAACCAAGAGATTAAGACAAAAATTGGTAAAAATTGAACAATATGACTAACATGCTCTTAAGTAATTTAAGGCACAGCACCCAAAAGGTGCAGAATATACATTATTTTCAAGGATAGAAAAAAATTATTTATAAAACTTGGCCACCCGCTGGGCAATAAAGCAAGTTTCAATTTCAAGTCTCAACACATTTTAAATGACTGACATCATACCAACTATATTTTCTAACCAGAATGCAGATATGCTAGAAATCCTTAACAAAAAAAGAAATGTAGACTATTCTCCACGTATTTGGAAATTAAAAAGCACAACTGTAAATAATCTCTGTTACGACATCATAAAATTAGAAAATAATTTGATCTGAGTAATATTTAAAACATTAAATATTAACTTGTGGGATATAGTCAAAACTGCACATAGAAGAAAATTTGTTGTCTTGAATGTATATGTCAGAAGAGGATAAATAATGAGCGTATCCAACAGAAAACTCCAATTAATTTTCAACCTAAAAGTGAAAAGCAAATTATAAAGCTTTCAGAAGGCAGTATTGGAGAACATATTATATATTTCAGGGTCAGGAAAATTTTCTCATACATTATACAAAAGCACTCAGCATAACAAAAAAAATGCCAAACTTATTTACACTACTATAATGTATAAATTAATTCAAAACAGACCTTAAAGAGAATAAAAAACCTAACCAAGAATGAAAAGATATTTGGGCCAGCCCCAGTGGCCTAGTGGTTAAGTTCAGCATGCTCTGCTTCTGCAGGCTGGGTTCAGTTCCCAGGCACAGACCTACACCACTCTGTTAGTCGCCATGCTGTGCTGGTGGCGCACATACTAAAAAATAGAGGAAGATTGACACATATGTTAGCTCATGGTGAATTTTCCTCAGCAAAAAAAATATATATACATTTACAAAACATATAACTGACAAAGAACCTGTATCTGGAATGTATAAAACCTCCTAAAAATCAGTAAGAAAAAGGCAAGCAATCCAATTAAAAAAAATGAGCAATATGTTGAATAAGCACTTCACAAAAGACAAAATCCAAGTGGACAATAAAGATATGAGAAGATTTTCAAAATTATTTGTAAATCATAGAAATGCAAGTCAAAACCACATCTACTAGATTGACAAAATATTTTTAAAATCCTGAAAACATCAAATTTAGTGCAGACATGAAGCAACAGAAACTTCTGCTACATTATTGGTGAGAGTGTATGTTAGTGCCACCATTTTGGAAAATAATTTGGCATTATCTGATGAGGTTGAAGAAATATGTTGCCTTTGACCAGCATTCCATTCTTGGCTATATACCTTAGAGAAATGCTTATAAATGTACACCAAGATACATGTATTATAGTGTTCATAGCACTAGTCTTGTTTGTAATGGTCCTGGACTGAAAACAACCAAGTACTCATCAACAGTTGAATAAATACATATATTGTAATATTTTTATGCAATGGAGTATTATAAATCAATGACAATAAATGAAGTATAGCAACAAACAACATGCGAATAATTCTTACAAATAAATGCTGACTAAAAGAAAAAGGCACAAAGTGATATATACATTCTTGTATCATTTTTTTAAAGTTCAAAAACAGACAAAATTAGACAATGTTCTTAAAGATTCATATATAATGATAACACTGTAGAGCAAGTAACTGATTATCATAAAAGTCAGAATAGTCTTACTTCTGCAGGGTGCAAGAGAGTTAAAGAATCTGAAAGGAATACATTGGCAGCTTCTGGGGTGCTGTCGATGTTTTATTCATTAATTTGGGTGGTTTTTATACAGGTGCTTGCTTTATAATCAATCACTACACTGTGCAGTTATGTTTTATGCACATTTCTCACGTTATATCTCACTGTAAAAGTAAAAAAAAAGAGAGAGAGAATTAAGAAAACATAGAAAATAAATGGACAGGAACCAAGGGAGGCCAGGCAATAAGTAACAACCAAGACCTCTGCATCAGTATTTTTTAAAAGCTATGTAGCAGATTGTGTCATACATCCAGAGTTGAGAATCAGTGTTGAGAAAAAAAAGAATATCTTAAGCACAGTACCTGACATATATACGCTAATATCAATTAACATCTGTCCTCCCCTGAAGATGATAGACAATTCTTTTTGTCCATCTTGGAGCATGTAGGTCTTTGAGTAAATTATCAAAAATAATTACTATCACGAGTTTATAACTATTCTTAAATTTAATATAGAATTGGAAAGATGTATTTAAATATGTCATAGATAAGATAGGGTTATGGGAAATGAAAAATTATTTCTGTTGGTGTGTAATATATAAAGGCTCCAACAAAAAATGAAAATAAATGAATACATTCTAAAACCTTTAAATGGGGACTTTATGGTATAAATTTGGATTTTTAGAATTGTTAAAATAGTGACTGCTAAGGCAAACACCAGTTTTATAAATTAATCTTTGCAATATTGACTGAAATGACACTACAGTTTTTAAAAGTATGGCAGTTTTTTACATATGGAGAAGAGTGTGATGGGATAATTGATAATGGCTTTCTGTAATTAACATGTGATTGTTTTTCCTAGACAACTTTATTTTTTTTTTACTGTTATGTTTTAAGGAAATAGAAAAAAAGGATGAAATAAAAGCCACAGGGAGGTTTTTAGAGCTATGAGGATTTTTTTCCCCCAGTTTGATTTCAGGAATTGCTTAAATATGGAAAGGCATGTCTAGCTGTAGCAAAGTTGATTTTTGTGAACAGAGACACAAGGAAAAAATTTCTGGAGAATTCATGAAGGAAAACAAGTGGATGAATCATGGGAGATTCAGCATCACACAATTTCTCTCAAATGAAAGAGAATTTTATTCAATGAAACTAGCATTTTCCAACAGATGGGGCTGATGAGGCAGGTGTGGAAGATTCAGGGCAAGAGAGAAAAGGTCCAGCAATGACTAGAGGGTCAGTGGTGTTATTTCAGAAAACACAACGGGAACTGGAGTACGCAGTGAATATTATAGAGTAAATTGCACCCCAGAGAGAAAAATGGCTAAAGGAAATTATGCCCCCATCACGGCTGTCACAGAGACTGACACCTTGGTAACACATGCTTTACTCAAAAGGTGTTTGTACAAAGACAAAAACAGAAACCCATGGTTGGGGCAGGGGAACTCTACAATTTGTGTATACGTAGTGGGAGACTCAATATAGGGGAGTTTAGAACACTTGAATTGCAAATATGCCTTTGGAAGGAATAATCATCTTAGTTCTTTAAAAAATCAAGATTTCCATCAAATGCTTTCATTATTAAACAGATTTTCTCCTATATGATTATGATAAATTGCTTTTCTATCTCCTTTTACAGATGGAAATTATTTACTAATACATCATTTTATCTGAACAAAGCTGTCTGTGCCTTTCAAAATATCCATCTATAAATATTACTTATCAATTCTATAACATAAGTCTGAGCAACATCTATTGAATTTGCTATATTACAAATTTTAAACAATCTAAATAAAGCTTTAGTACTTAAACACTCATTAAGAAGTAATTTGCTGCCCGAGTACCCTGCACAAGAATTTATCTTGCAGTATTTTTTATTGTAGCAAAAGACTACGAAAATTACTAATGAAGAAGTAAACTGATGCATAGTTGTACTATGAGATCCTATGCTATTTAAAACTGTGAGAATGAATTAACTAGGGCTTCATGTTGAACATGATCAGCTGACAAAAACAAAATACTGAGTGAGAAAAACAAGTTCCAGAAGAATTGATAGATTATAATTTTCTAGTTCTTACTGAGCACCTACAATATTCCTGGAACTATGCTAAGGACTTTATATACATTATCTCACTCAATTGTCATCTTTATTATCCCCATATTACAGATGATGAAATTGAGGTTCAGCGACTTGCCCAAAGTCACATAGCTACTAAGTTCTGAAGCCGGGACTTCAACCCAGATCAGTCAGACTCCAAAACCTGAACTTTTATCCACTATAGAGCCAAAGCAGTAACTAAAACCTACTGCCCTCAGCATTCATGACAAACTTTCTTGTCTGGGTCACCTGGGTCATCTTCTTGGGGAGAACAGACCACAACACCTCTCACATTAACTGTATTCATAATCCAACGATAAACATGCAAATTAAACTTAGAAAAGATAGCAACAGACAACTTCTAAACTAGCTCTTCTAGGTTCAGAAAGAAATGTTTGTGGCACACATAGTGCACGCATACCTGCAAAAATGGCCAAATAGGTTGCATTTCTCCAGAAAGGACTATTCTTGCAGAATTCTATGCAAATCGTGCCCTTGAGGTGGGACAGTGCAGAGGTCTTCCCTGCACACAGCCTCTATTTAGTGCTGAATCAAATAAACCAACATCAGAATACATAGTTTATATTGTGCTGTAGATAACATCTTCCTTGCAGAAAATATGCATTTTTTCTGGAATGTACTTTTGTGTGATGCCATTGGCTTAAATTGAGGTAGTTCATGAGAAATATTTCTATGAAATTGATATTATGACTATTTTATTAAGTAGTTATGACTTCATTACATTGTAGGTGTTAAGTGAACTGACTCTGGAGCTAGACAATGGAAGAATCCAGCTGTAACACTTACTAGTTATGTGCCATTGGTTAAGTTATTTCATTTCTTCCTGATTCAGTTCTCTCATCTGTAAAGTAGAATCTTTGTCATAAAGGTTTTATAAAAATTAAGTGAGTTAATACATGTGAAGTGCCTAGACCAGTGCCAAGCAGATGATAAGTACTACCTAATTGATAGTCATGGTCTTTGTTGCTGATAATATTGTTGTTGTTATTTTATACCACTGAGCATCCTCTTTATGTGGGAGACATTGTTATCTGTCCTTAGGATAAGGAATAGTATTACATGTCCTAAACAATTGGTCGATATCAGAAGTGAGAGTCAAAATATTTAATAGCAAGTCTGATATGGGCCCTCAATCAATCAGAGGGGCAACCAGCTATAAACAGCTTCCATGTCTATACCGGTAGACCCCAGTCTGATAGCAGCCCTGGCTTGGAGTCTATGGACACCACAAAATGGAATACCGTCTCAGTTAGAAAACTCATAAACATTTGTGCTCAATCATAGCAAATGGTTCCTTATTTGTTCCTGGTTTTAATCCCTTTTTCCTCTTAATTCTATGTCTTTGCAAGCTATTGTAACCATTCTGGAAAAAGATGTCCGAATGGTTTAGTTTTCCTATAGTATTTCAGATATATATAAAACTAGGGTGAAATACATCTCTGGCAGCCTAAACCTTCATGTATTTAGAGAGAAAAGATGAGCTACTTAAACTGCATATTGAAAACTCACACCAAATTCTTCGGCTCAGATTGCATATGAAAAAATTGTATGTGTGTTTGTATGTGTCTAGTTTAAAAACAAAGAGAAAACGAGACAGTCAAAAATGTATGGAAAGAGAAAAACGGAAACAAAAACAGAGGCAACCCCTGCTGTTAAGATTCTCTCAGAACAAAGAAACAGGGATGATAGTGAGATTATTTTCCTTACGTTTCAATATGATAAAATTTTGTACAGTGAAGTAGAGAAAGAAATGGTACTTTAGGCCCTTTAAAATAAACTGGCTTTTAGTCTGAGACTCAAGCTCTTTTCTGTGAGTATCCCTTTCACAGAACTGCTTGTACTAAAGAGCTAGGAACTACAATTTTGAAAGTCGTACATTCTTCTAGGGAAAAGAAGTACAGAAAACAGAAAGGAGTCCCTTCAAGAGTAATCAAATGAATGGCTCCATATTGATCGAGAATGCTCTCTATCCCAAACATAGCCCAATCTCAAAACAGATCAGTAGAGTTCCATTATGGTAACTATACAAGCATGAATTCAAATACACTCTAGCAAAATCCAAGAATATAGAATAGATTAAAAAATAAGAACAGGGGGCCAGCTCCGTGGCCGAGTGGTTAAGTTCGCGTGCTCCGCTGCAGCGGCCCAGGGTTCGGATCCTGGGCGCAGACATGGCACCGCTCGTCAGGCCACCATGAGGCAGTGTCCCACATCCCACAACTAGAAGGACCTGCAGCTAAGATATACAACTATGGGGGGGGGGGGCGGCGGGGAGAGCGTGGGAAATAAAGGAGAAAAAAAAAAAGATTGGCAACAATTGTTAGCCCAGGTGCCAATCCTTAAAAAAATAAATAAATAAATAAATAATAAAAAATATTTTAATGAAGTGTTATTTTAATTGAATAGGCCACATTTATAGCTTTTTGTTTACATATTTCACGTGGTGATTTGAAACGTAAGATGTTAAGTCATGGTGTATGGGAGAGAGCTACAAACAAGAATCAGTCTGAGTTTTAATATCAGCTCTGCAACTAATTTAGCTGTGAGGTCTTGGGCTGTTCACTTCCTCTCTCCAAATTTCAGTCTTCTTATTTGATTTAGATCCATAATGCTCCAAATTGTTTTGACTGAGACCTGCATTAAGAAATATATTTCACAATATATATTGTATGAGACCCAGCATAGTTTTGTGGGGGCCTGGAATTGGCCACCCCAAGATATGTCTCTTTGGCATGATGATTATTTGAGGCTGGTTCCTTTGCAGACAGGAAAGCAACTGAAAAGTAGAATTTACTTACCTTTTGTAAGAGACGTTTACACTGTAAAGGAACTCTCCATCTGTAAAGATATCTCCCTCTCTACCAGGAAGAGTGGGGGATGACCTTATCTCTAGTAACTCTTAATCAATGGGGAAGTCAAAGACTTAAATCTGCATTTGTTTATTGTGCTTGTCTGGTAACCTCCTGTAACTGACTCCCCCCACCCCCAGCGTCCTCCTTTGTCTTTAGCTGGATGTGATGGTTGGGGTGGTGGTTTTGGCCATTTTGGCGGGTTGCTCTGCTTGCCTAAGCCTCTCCCATCTATACATTGACAAATAGAAATGGCAAGCAATGGGATGTGTTGGAGTACATGAGGAAGCCATTTTGCGTAAACCTAATTCGGCCTGACCTTGTCTTTCCAAAAGGGCCTGACTGAGGCCGTTGAGCATGCATGGTATATCTGCTTTAGATATTCCTTATGGCAAGAACAAAGGTCCTTGAGATAAAGGTGAAACTTCCCTCCCCCTCCCAACGTTGGCATTTCTTTAAGAATTAAGCATCTTTCCTTAGGCTAGGAACTGATTGCTGCACTCACCTGTGACCACCCAGCTCCAGACAATAGACTTGCCTCCTGCTATGCCTGCCAAGATAGCAGACCCACTACCTACTGTGTCCATCAAGTGTCGGCAATCTTGTGACTATTGTGGGAGGGACATTTCAATCATATGTGAAACACCCTGTTTGGGGGTATATAACCACTCTGTGCACCCCACTTCTTCAGTGCCCTTTCTTCCTTCGGGAAGAAAGGCCCCAGGACATGGTCCTCATAAAGCTCTGTTTAATTTTCTCCTGCTATTCTGTCTCATGTGAATTTAACTTGTTCTCTGGCCAGACGAACCCAAAGAAGGTAGAGGAAATGTCTTTCTCACCTACAGTTTGAAAACACTACACTAGATGATCCTAGGATCCATCCATAGCTGATACTCTGTGACTAAGGCTAATTAGACTAGCCTTGACACTGCAGGCATCTTTCTTTATCTGAATCTGATCTCTTCTGAAAACGCAGTGCAGAGTAAATTTTTAAAAAGCAGAATGCTATATTTCATTATTTTTAATGAGAAAAATAATCATGTGTTCCCAGCTCATCTGGTAAGACTAATCATTTTCCTGAAATATTCCTAAACTGCTGTTAAATACCTATGTAATAATCCATCAAGGATTTTGGAATAATATAAAATATTTAAAAGACCAGTTTTCCAATTACTTGATGATGAAGCTATCAGTGTTTTTATGCACTATTAGCAGTGATGTGCTGGAGCAGTTCACAATGGCTTGGCTCACAAGACTCGACTTTTAAATTACAGGAAATATCTACGCCAGTTAAACAGTATCTTGAAATAGGCTATGGTGGCAGTGTTTACACCACAGGAATCACCAAATGCCACATATCAAGGCTTTCCCTTTCCCTGAAAACCCAGACCAAGTTGTTAAACATTTACCAGACTGCAATGTACAGAGCTAGAGAGAGGGAGCCATGAATCAGAGGGTTAAATGGTGGTGCTTTCATCCTATTTTGATGTATAGTAGTTTTGGTCATGTTTTTCTTCCAATAAAATTAATATCAACAATTGTTCTTAACTATCATCATCGGTACAGCTCTATGTGCCAAGAATTGCACTAAGCACTTTATATGAAGTTTTTATAATCTTTATAACAGCCCTTCAATGGAGTTATAGCCCCATTTTTGCAAAATAGTACTTTTATACTCTGAGAGATCAAATACATTGTGCAAAGCAACACAGGTAGTAAACGTTGGAACTGAAATTTGAGCTCAGAACTGTCTGATGGTAAATCTCATGTATTTTTTACTTTAGCAAATCCTTATCTCCACCGGATGAAATTCTACCAATATTTCAATGTTCTATTCAAACACAGGTCTTTCCCATGATTTGTTTTCTGACTACGTATATTAGAATTGGTTGTCAGCCTTTTAACTCTTATCATTATGTCCGATTTTCTTAGAGCATTTAGCATATGCTTCCATGTATCCAAGTTATTTCTGCTTCTTACCCCCCTCCTGTTTTGTGCTCAAGAACTTTTCATAAATGAATGCAAGAACGAATGAAGGTGGAGAGCAACTGCTAATGGATATGAGGTTTCTTTTGGGGGGAAATACAAATGTTATGGAATTAGATAGTGGTGATGGCTACAGAACCTTGCAAATTAAAAATCACTGAATTGCATGGGTTAAAAGGATGAATTTTGTGCTATATGAATTATATCTCAATTTGGAAAGTAAGATATGAAACTTTTAAAAAAAAAACCTATTAGGTTCAACCATATGAAATTGCTATTTTTATCTATAAAAATTATTGAATCAGCAATTTCATGTAGTTTATCCTAATGTTAGTAGGGAGAGCTTCCCACTAATATGATAAAACAAATAGTTCTGTAAATAGCACTAATAGTCTTAATTGCAATGATTCCTCAATTCTAGTCCCATTGAAGAGAAAAAGCAAATAATCCCATTTTCGTTGTCCACCTACCTCTTGTAGGGGAGGAAGAATATTCCTCTACTCTCTAGGGTCTTCTGACTGGTCTAAGAATTAAATTGACATGAGACAGAATAACAGGAGAAAATCAAAGTTCAATAACATGTACACATGGGAGAAACCTAGGAAATCTGAGTAACTCTCGAAATGGCTAAAGCCACCACCTTAAATACCATCTTCAGCTAAAGACAAAAGAGGAGGTCGGGGAGGCGGGAAATACTCATGGAGATGAAAAAGTAAATAGTAAATGTTTGGTAAGCAAACGTTTGCCAAACCTTAGAAAAACAATGGGACATGGGGAGGACTTTGGTTAGTTGGGCCTTGCTAGATTCTTCCCTGTCTACCACACCTGGTTTATATTATACTATAGTTATCTTATAGTATTAGCTCCTTCCTGAAACAGGCCTTCTATCTTAAATTCTTTTATGCAGCTAGGGAGGTCAAAGTTTCTTTCTAAGTCTTTTGTTCTTAAAAATAATCAAGCCAAAGAGACATATTTTGGGTGGCAAGTTCTGACCCCCCACACTCTCATAAATCCTCCTTTTCTTAAGCTCTTTTCTTGGTAGTTCATTATTGATGATAGGAAAATTTAATTATGATAATATCAAGACCCAGGTGGATAAAGTCTCGAAATTATCAAATATACAAGATTCTCAGAAATTCTTTGGTGAGTTGATCAGCTACTGATAAAAAATAGGAAACTTACAATCTCTGAGTACCAAAGGTCATGTGCTCTGATGCAGCCCTGCAGGCAATGTGGAAGCTTGTAGTATTTCTAGAAAATTGCAACAAAACTTCTATATATTCAGGAAAGCAGCTGTCCTGGGCAAACATAAATAATGAATATGTTGCTCAAAGAAAGACTAGAAAAGTTTAAATTGCAAGAAATGGGGAAACAAAGGCAGAGGAAAAATAATACAACAAGCTGAGTTGAGGCAATGGACAGAGTCATTCACTGAAGGCACATTTTGTTTGTGAATCTTCCCATTTCCATAGAGAAAATTACTTTGGGAAATATTTGTTTCATTTGTTATCAAAGATGCTTTTAAGTTAAAGTGGAAAGATGTCATTTCAGCTTTTAGCCATGTTCTTGAACAGGGTGGTCACATTATGAGTCATTTTCATTCATTGACGGAGTGTGAAGTATGAATATTTAAGGAAGGATTGACAGAGGAGAAGGCGCAAGACAGAGGAGAAGCACTGAGAGAGGAGAAGGCATTGTATTTTTAATTACGTATTTAGTAAAAGGTGCAGAGGGAAAAAAAGACTTGTAAAAGAATCTGAGATAAAAGAAGGTCAAAGAAGGGGCACTTCATCTTTGTCCCGGTGCTCTCTTACTCCTCTTAACTCCGCATAAGATTTTCTTTAGAATGTTCTACTCTGCATTCATAGAGTAGATTGGAACAAGAGGCATAGCCTCCTGAATCCGATTTGTTTACACAATATGTAGTTGCCTAAACTCAAGTATAAGTTGACTTACTGCTATGCAGATTCAGATGTGTGACTTTTTAAAACCTGTGCCTCTTCTCATCATAAAAACTCATTTTAGAATCCAAAAATTAACAATATAAGTGTTACCCATACTTCTAGACACAATTTTCTGTTATATAATACTACCACTGGATTTTAACCTTTTTGAAGGCAATTGTTTTGTCTTGTAATGTTCTATCTCCTTTAACATCTAGTTCAATAGTGGTTAGATGATACTGTCTGCGCTGATACCAATAGAATCCCCTACTGTTTCTCAAAAGCATACTGAGTTGAAAGAGCCATGGAATGTTAGTGAAGAAACCTGAGTTATTGATCTGTCTGAACAATACATTTGTTGAATACAAAATAAGATATTGGGATTATTTTATTTCTAAGTGACTGTTATATGTATACCCATTTTCTGCTCAAGTGATGGAAAAAAATTAGACTATTAGTGGTCAATAGGATGCGGTCTATGCAGAAACTGATATATAGTAATGTACACCTGAAATTACACAATGTTAGAAACCAATATGACATCAATAAAATAATTAAATAAAAAAGGCTTTATCAATTAATATTTCACTTGGAATTTGTGTGCTTTCCTCTCCTCTATAATATTCAAGAATGTACGTAGCTTAGGGAAATAATTATATAAAAATTAAGATTTTTGTTTTCCTTCTAGATAGTATTAATCATTATACTGAGTGGAAATGTAAATGTGATCTATTTAAAGGGGAAATGCCACATCCATAGCATGTCTTGATCACCAAAAGTCTTTGAACAAAATCTTTCATGACATGGGAAAATAGGATAATAGCTTATTGTGAAGTTGAATGCAGCCATAGCTGGTTAAATGGCCAAATACTCATAATATTGATTAATTGAGGAAGGTCTCTAGTGGAATGCCTCAGGACTCTGCATTGAACCAATTCTACATTTCCTGTTGTGGGGGATTGGAATTGGCCACCCCAAGATACGTCTCTTTGGCATGAGGATTATTTTGGGCTGGTTACTTTTAAAAACTGCAGACATGAGAGAAACTCTGAAAAGTAGAATTTACTTATCCTTTGTTAAGAGACATCTACATTTGTAAAGGAAATCTCCATCTCTAAAGGTGTTTCCCTCTCTGTACCAGGAAGAAGGAGGGATGACCTTATCTCTAGAAACTCTTATCAATGTGGAAGGCAAAGACTCAAGTCTGCATAATAACCTTACTCTTGTTTACTGTGCTTTTCTGGTAATCTCCCATAACTGACTCCCCACAGCCTCAACATCCTCCTTTACCTTTAGCTGAGGAGGGTATTGAAGATGAGAACCTCTGCCGCTTTGGCGAGTTACTCAGTTTTTCTGGGTCTCTCCCATGTGTAAACGTTATAAAGCTTTGTTTGATTTTCTCCTGTTATTCTGTCTCATGTGAATTTAATTCATTATCTAGCCAGAAGGACCTAGACTGGGTAGAGGAAATGTCTTCCTCCCCTACACTGTTATCAAGAATTCTCATGAAAATATTTAAAAACTGCATGTCATAACTTGATGTGAGGATAAAGGAATATGTTAGTATCTTGAAGTAAACATTTTTAAACCAGCAGAGATTGTAATAGTGAACTTAAATCAACAAAGGGGGAATTTAAAGAGAGAAATGTTGGGCAACTCCTATGTCTAATTTTGAAGAATCAAATACATAAAGTATAGCAAAAGAATATTTAGCTTTCTAGCATCTTGAAGATAAATAAGACTCAGGGGTTTCTGTTTACAACAAGCTCAACAGAAGTTCAAGACGGCTGGTAGCCAAATACTCCAGTGAAGGATGGGTGAATTTTCTGTCCAGCCACTAGATATGTTTGATTCTGGATCCAGAGAATCCCCCTGGGTTTCAGTATATAGTAACAATTTTAAAGGGATAAGGTCTTGTGTTTTTGGTGTCCTATTTCAGAGAGAAAATAATCGAAGTTATCAAATAAAAGTTTACTGTTAATATTTGTGGTAGAACAAAGAACAATAATGGTATATCTAATTTTAGGAATATATATATTTGATGTTACATTTCAAATAAAAATAATTCAATACTTTGTGAAGTAATATTAGGTACAGGGAGCATCTCTAGTGCAATACTATATAGTCAGTTTACCGTGGATTGCATATGGAGACCTGGAAGGGAGTTGATACCATCACATGACTTCACTCTGCACACGTAGAGACATCACTCATGTCTGGTTCTAAATAGTCAAGTAAATCAGGGCTGTTCCTCCATCTGTGCCTTTGCAATTGCGCTTAGAATAAAATCCAAGCTCTGCATGGCCACAAGTCGCTGCCCAGTCTGGACGTGCTTACTTTTGCTACCTTGCTTTGTGCTCTTCTTCTTTTCACAACTCTTTAACCCCAGTGGTCTTGAAGACATCCATGAGTACAACCAGATTCATCTAATGGACCTAAAACAGATTGAAAACACCTGTAATATGTAGCAAGCGTGTACAGAAAGTGCATTTGGAGTAGCACTGATATAGCTTTGTCTAGGAAAGATTAAGAAATTTTATAAATACAACATTTAAGTATTATTTATGCAGCTATTTCCCATAGTCGTGATCATCATCTTTTCCATGGCTTCCTCAAAACCAGGACTTCTAAGTTAACCAGTTTTAACTTTAAAAGGTTTTACATCCTTCTATTGAAAATACAAGAGATCACAAATAATATTTGTTGTATGGATCAGTGAAAAGACAAAATGTTTATTAATTTTTGGTCTATTTTTAGTGAGCATAATAGACCAAACTATAATGTCCACTTCTTTCATTTAAAATAAAATTTTCCAAAATCTCTGGAGTTGGAGGTCTATATAGACTGAAAAGGAGTGTGAGAAGAAAAGAAATTGAAGATATAGTATTGTGGCATGGTTTTGATTAAAGTGAACATTTTCTGAGCTTTGTAGTTAACGAATCTTGCATATGGAAATTACAGTTGTTCTTAATCTGCTTTCAGAAGACTGATGCAAATATTAAAAAGTAATGAACTAACAAGATTGTTTGTTAATGCCACATAAAAGTGCTAATTATACATCATTTCCTGCCTGCAGCTAAACCCAAGAGACATCTTCTAAGAAATTGTTAAATAAGCTTCTTCACTAGAAATGTGAATACAACTGAGTGGCATGATGAATTTACATTTAAGGACCTTGGTGCTATCTCGTCCTTAAAAAAATAAAGAAGAAATAAATACGGGAAAAAATATACCATATTAAATGTATTCAGGTCGCAAAATTATTTTGCTCATGGAAAGTGACTCATTAATATAGTTATACTTGATATTCAACATATGTTTTAAAGAGTAGATTTCATGCTGAATTATATTTATATTTGGGGACTTATTATATTGGATGATTGTTGTGAATTTCACTGTTATTACTTTTAATATTTTATTAGTATCAGTCATAGCAGTAACTTTCCAAAATATATTTGAAACACCAGCCTGGTATTTGAGTTTTAGGGTTCTAGCTATATTTATACATTATTCTCATTAAAAATATTCTTTATACAGGTGCCAGAGAAACGCTTCATGGGATTTTTCTTTCTAGAAATATCATTAAAGCAACTGCCTTTTGTCAATTTTATTTTTAATTTATTTTTTCGTATGAATCCATTTTCCATATCTAATGGTAGCTTTTTAGCTGGTAATTTGCAGTTGAGAGCCTGCTGGTCTTTGATCATTTGCCAGGTATGTTGAATGGCAATTATTTTTTAATTCTATCAACATTGAAATTGTGGTTTCTTTGAACTAGGATCATGCTTTTTAAAAATTTTTCAGGCTTATCAGAGATGAAGTTGTTTGGACCCATTGGTTATTAACCTGAAGCACAACTATTGTCTACTGTTTCTACAGACACATTAGAAAACAGCACCCATTCTGGGCAGACCAGTTAGAGAAGTTGCCCCTCCTCAGGTACACTGTTTAGCAAGCAGAGTACAAACTGAATTTCAGTCCTCACCCGTACCCCTTTAGCTAGATACCCTTTTCCAGGGTACAAATTTCATAAGCATATTCTTGGTGGGTCTGCCCTTCACAGACATTTTAAAGTGTGAGTACCGTAATAAGTTGTAGAAAATAATTTGTGCTCAGTACTCCACAGTCTGGGTTAGGTTATATGCAGTTTTAAATGCTTAAGTCATCCGTGCTTATCTTAACCTCCTGTTTTTAAATTGCTCACATTCAACAGGAAATCATGTAGAAGGGGAAGATCCTGAGCCAAATATTGTGATAGTCCTAGCTCCTATGTTCCTGCCCAGATCAGAAACATGATTCATCTACATGCCTCTGACATTTTTCTGGCTATAGTTAACACATGCTGGTCCAGGCTGTTAGAATTAAAACTAGAATCATTGTGGTTCAATGGGAAATCAAGAACTCTGAAGTTAAAAAGCATGGATATATAAAAGGGTTGTTAAAGTGAACTTATACCCACCTGTACCATGCTGCTTCAATTGACCTGTCTAGATTTGAACCCTTGCATGCTTAAACCTGGTGGTATAGACCGGATCCCATTTTTTGCTCTGTCTCCTGATGCCTCACCCCATTTGACCAGTCCTAACCCACTAACGCTCAATGTCTTGTAAAAACAAGTGTATAGCCAAATATGAGATCTTGGCTGACACCCCTAATATAGAGTCTTATTTCACCAAGAATCAAGAAACAAAATGTTGCAAAGGCATAGTGCTTCTGAGATTGTCTTACATAAACCTCTGTAACTACTCCCGTCTCACTTGATTTTTTTCTCATTTTCTCTCTCTGAGTACTCATTTATTTAAAATTATGGTTACAAAATATCTATTGCAAAGACTGGCCCAGTGGTGTAGAAATTAAGTTTGCACTCTCTGCTTTGGCAGCCCGGGGTATGCTGGTTCGGATCCCTGGCGCAGACCTATGCACCGCTTGTCAAGCCATGCTGTGGCAGACGTCCTACATATAAAATAGAAGAAGATGGGCCCGGATGTTAGCTCAGGGCTAATCTTCCTCAAAAATAATTATCTATAGCATTCTGTTTTCTATTATGTTATATAATCGTTTCATTGAAATGTAGAGCTGAAAGAGTTTAGAAATCACATTCTATCTCCTTTTTATCACAACACAATTTTCATTACAAAAGTAGAAATGTTTATTATAAAAACTGAAAAATAGGACCGGCCTGGTGGCGCAGCAGTTAAGTGCGCACGTTCTGCTTCTCAGCAGTGCAGGATTAGCCGGCCCGGATCCCGGGTGCAGACGTGGCACCGCTTGGCAAAAGCCATGCTGTGGTAGGCGTCCCACATAGAAAGTAGAGAAAGATGGGCACAGATGTTAGCTCAGGGTCAGTCTTCCTCAGCAAAAAATAGGAGGATTGGCAGTAGTTAGCTCAGGGCTAATCTTCCTCAAGAAAAGAAAAAAACTAAAAAATATAGATAAACAGAAAGAGAATTGGATCATTCTGTCACCTACTTTTGTAACCTTTTTTCATTTAAAATGCATATAAAAATTTTCATCTTAAAAATGATAATTGACTGTCATTGTTCTGATAGTGGCATTATGTTCTATTATTTGAATATACCCTGACTTAATTATACAATTGTCTATTTTGGAATATTTAATTTGCTTCTAATTTTTTGCTGTTATAATGCTAAGATGAGCCTAATTGTAGCTAAAGATTTATCCATATCCATGATTATTTCTTTAGGCTAACTCCAACATGTGCGATTCCTGAATCAAAGAATATTACAATTTTAAGGAATTTGTTTAATATTGGAAATGCTCTCAATAAGTGTACTGATGTTTATATTCCCACAGGTAGTATGTGAGAGCACCCATATGCCAAACCCTCTCTGACAATGGATATAGTTATGTAAAAGAAACTTTACCAATTTGACAGATGAGAAATTGTACTTATTTAAATTTACTCTTATAAACTAATTATTTTATCTTTACTAGCCATTTTTATTTTTTCTATTGTAAATTACCTGTTAATGTCATTTATCCATTTTTTATGAAGATATGCACTTTTTCTATTGGCTCATACATTTTTTATTTATTAATAACATTTAAACCTTTTTTTAGATATGCTACAAATTTTTCCCAAATTTCTCATTTGCTTTTAAATTCTGTTTATGATAATTTTGACCAATAGATCATTTTAATATTTTAGTGTGTTCTGTTATGGTTTCTGACTTTGTTACCATGAGAAGAAAGATCAAGATTATGTAAATGTTCATCTCTTTGACTTACATTTCTTCTAGTGTTTATGAGGATTTTCCTTTTATTATTTACATTCATATCTTTCATACATTTGAAACATATTTTGAAATAAGGTATAACAAGAAGATTCTGAGTCTGCCACAAAGTCACATTTTGTTCTTGGTCAAATCGCTAAATCTGTCAAGTCTCAGTTTCTCCATCTGTAAGTTGAGGACCTATCAGACCAACAGAAGAGGTGGAAATTCTAAACATAGACTCATGAGCATATAAGAACTCAGTCTACGATAAAGGGCATATCTTCTATCACTGAAGGAAAACTAATGTTCTCTTAGGAACCCGTCACTTCCGTAGGTGTTTACTTGGTTTTTATCTTCTATAGCACTCAATGTAGAGCTATTCTTGTAGCACGTGTTCAGTAAATGCACCTTGAATAACTTTAATCTTCAAGCCCATGGATTCCATGTTTTATACTCTGTTCAGTTTGTTTTTTTGTTTTGGCTAGGTGAGACTAAGACTCAAAATAGAACAACATCTTACTGGTTTTCCAATCAAGGGTTGATTGCCCCTTGTAGCCTCCACTGCTGGCTATATTAAAAGGATAACAAGAAAAATAAAGGGGATGACATTTAGCCATTGGAATTGGCATTTTCCTTATATATCTTCACTTCATATTGAATTCCTAAAGGAGAAATGAGCTTTTACACTGTTTTGAAGTGATATGTACATGGATTCATTTGACTGGTGAAGTTAGCAGTGTTAACTAATCATAAACTTAGACAATTTGGGATGTGTATACATTGCAATTGGTTTGCGAAAATGCCTAGCAAGGAAGCAATAAAGTTAAATAAACTCTGAAGAGATTTTTGAAAGCCACATCTTTCTGTTAAATTTGGGATTATCCATGATTTTACTGATAATCTTTGTAAGACTATCTCATAGGTACTTTTTTTTTTTTAATGAAGATTAGCCCTGAGCTAACTACTTCCAATCCTCCTATTTTTGCTGAGGAAGACTGGCCCTGAGCTAACATCCGTGCCCATCGTCCTCTACTTTCTATGTGGGACGCCTACCACAGCATGGCTTTTGCCAAACGGTGCCATGTCTGCACCCGGGATCCGAACCAGTGAACCCCAGGCCACTGGGGGGCGGAACATGCGCACTTAAGCGCTGTGCCACTGGGCCAGCCCCCAATAGGTACTTTTTAAACTATGAAATGTTATTTATATTTGACCGTTTTCCTCCAGATGTGTCTTATTGTTATTATAAGATTTAAAAAAAGATTCTATTTACAGGTAGTCAACTTTTTAGTTAGGACATTAAACTCTGCCTTTAACACATTTAGTGTAGGGTTTATTGCTAATAGCTATTGAGCACCAATGAGGGTTAACACAATGTATAAGCATTTTATACCTAAAGTAGGTATAAATATGCCCCCTGGGGAAAATAATAGATTACTTCATTTCTGGATGAAGTGCGATTAATAAAGCCAGGAACTCCACCTCAGAAAATTATGATTTAGTGGGAGGAGTAAAAGGGAAAAATTAGAAAATAATCAGTCTACCTTACTAGGGAAAGAAAAGATTGGAGTTTAAATTAAAAAAGAGAAAAAAAAATTCTGGGTCTGGTACATTTGAGAACTTGAGAAAATGTTCTTTTGTGAGCCAAATTCATTGCATACCCACTTCACTAATAAAGTGAACCTTGATGATGATGTGTCTGCTTGTCGAGGCCAGTTTGGGAGATTGATGAAACCTAAACCAGAAAGGGCTTCCAGTTTCACGTAGGGGATATGAGATTGGCTGCTATCTAAGGAGAGATGATATTTATAGGAAGGAATGAAGCAGCGGAGATAGATTCATTTTTAGGAAGGATAGTGTTTCTCTAATCACCTCATCCCCACACTCTCAAATGTGTGGCTCCTACACAGACAGAGCCCTTTCTGTTATGAAACACTTCATCTATAACACTTCTTTCTTTTCAAACTACCCCTTTCTATCTTCTCTGTATTACATTCTCCCATATCCAAATTTATTGCTTTTCCCACAGTACTTCTAATTTGCAGCTGCTTCCTGTTCTAAAGTACTTCATCTCTTCTCAGCTGACAGTGGCCCTGCCCTCTCTCTATTTTTAATCCTCTGTCTTTCTCCATCTGTTTTTCTCTTTTTCACATGCACAAACACCATCCATCAACCCCTGTACTCCCTGTATTGCCTTGCCTCTAAGTCAAAACTTTTACAATCAGGATGTTGGATGAACTCACATATAAATGTATATTTTTCCAATTAATTACATGATTAAACAGCCTTAGAGGGATAAAGTCCTTATGGTAGAATCTATGGATTTGTGTGCTTTATATTATCTTATTTTACTCGAGGAAAGGCATTTTCAGAGTTGAATAAAATACGGTCAGTTTACCTCCACAAAACAGTATAAGATACTGGTCCATTCTCAAAAATCAATGACAGAGTCATTTCATGAAAGTAAGATTCACAGATAGGTTCTTTGAGAAATTGAGATACTGAGAAAGCCTTTCTGAGAGGCAGTAAAGCCCCCAAAGGTGGGTGAGAAAGCATATGTCTTTAATCAGCCTTTAGCAAGAGTAGCACCTTCTCAAGCACTTAAGAAAAAGATCCCATGATGAAGCAAAATTTTGAAAAAAATTTCTCCAATCTAGGTTTGATTTGATAAATGTTATATATTTGCATTATTATAAGAAAAAATGAATATTACCGCAGAGAAATAGATGGATTCTTTCACTTAATTTAGTCTCATCACTTGCTCTTTCTGTGGGAATATCACTCAATCCAGTTCATTATAAAGAAGACATGTAAGGTTTTGTGATAGCTATGGAATTAACCTATGACAAGACACCATATGTTTTATCTGTCTAAAATTAATTTTATCTGTGACTTTGGCCCATTGATATTGAAATAATCATTTCATATAGTTATGTGTTTAGGGCCTTTCAAAGTCCACAGCTCTGAGTAACACTTGATACTTCAACGCCATTGTTACAGTACAATCTAATAGTTATGGAAGGAAATCTTTCTCCCCCATTATATATATGTTACCTAGTTGTTTAGTGACTGCCACACAATAAACCTCTTGTTGCATGGTAGATGAAGATAGCACTATGATGTCAACCTTAAGACCCCATCGAAAATATATTATTTGGTCCTGCTTAGTGTTTTTATTATAATAATTCTCAGAAGAATAAGACGTAATTTTAATGTCATTCTGGTTCATGAAAGACTATAAATTTTAAAAATTTCATAACTTTGAACTTTAACCTTTTCAGTATGCTGTGGTTTCATTGGCTGCACGTGTACCTCTTCAAGCAGGCTACAGACGTAAACAGTGCAAAATGGAAATGGCTAATGAATCATACTTTGGGACATGGAAAAGGTCAAAGTTGTACAGTTTATTATTATCTTCTAGAGAATATATAGGACATTAAAATTCCGATGCTACAGTCTTGTGACAAAGAATATAATGAGAACTATAAATAATAAACAGTACAACATGAATCTTCTTGTGACAATGATTACAAGTTAGAATAGGAAATACTTAACCCATTCCCATTACCATCAGAAGAAAGGGCTACTTTGTTGATGTTTATCTTCCCCTTTTGCATTTAGGAGTTATTCAAGCCACAGAAAAGAAACAGAAAACGTATGTTCAAGAGTGTTGAATATATGGTGTTATGAGCACTTTCCAAAATGAATATGATGTTGTGGTATAGGATTAATATTGGCTCATATTGCACCAGAATATTTTAAAAATAGCAATTTTAAGGCAAATCATCTGTTTAAAAATGGACGTTTTGCTGTCATTGAGGACACTGGCACCTACGATAAGAAAGTAATACAGTATTTCCATACAAAAGCCGTGAATAAACAAAAATATTTACATTTCACTTGCAATTAAGAACAGGATCCTAGGCTTATTTGATATTTGCATTCACTGAAACCTGTTACGTACACACAGAGCTCTACATAAACTAAGGAAAATGTATTTATTCTACACCATAGAGATATAAATAAAGCTTCACTGCCTCAATTTGCTAATAGTTGTTCTTTGTTGCTTACTATAGGCGTTCAGTGTTTAGAAATGACATAGAAAAGAACACATACAGGGTGTTAGGAAAGAGAATAGAGGGTTGAAAAAGAGCAGATTGTGTTGGTGGCACTTTCCTGTTATAGTGAATTTGTAACGGATTGCTGTAATTGTGAGTAAAGTCTTTCTGAGCATTTATTGCAGCTACTTCCTTGGAGAAGGAAAACGCATCCTGTCCTGCTGTCACTTACCACGCCTTTTGGTAACTCTCCAGAGATGCAGCACTGCCATTGACACAACAACTTGATTTCTTGTCAAAATCTCTTTTAACATCTGGCTCAGAAGATATTTTTGACGACTATAAGCATGCCCAGTGCCTCTGTTCATTAAGGCTGAAAATTCAATAAGTGCTTGGTACACTGGGACTAAGCTACCTCATAGTGAGCAGCTGTCAAATGATTTGCTGAATACTTCTGCTCAACCCACCACAGTGAATTGATGAAATTGTACCAGCTTCAGGACATACACAGAGTGAGGGGAATTTTAGCAAGCACTAACCAGATGTTCCTTCTAAGCCTTGCACTGCCACCTGTAAATTTAGAACCATCTATTACGAAACAAATGGAGAAAAAGAAACTTCGTGGATCCATGTGCCCTTTTTGCTGGACTAGCAAAGAACTCTTTATTGGTGCTAAAAACACATTAATGGTTTTGCTTATAGGCTTGATGCCTTTTGGATCTGCAGGTCTGTCAACCTTTAACTGACTGCTCACATTCCCTACATCATCAGTTCTGGGCAGAAAACATGCTCGTTTGAAGACTTGTCCTCGAAACGCATTCCAATTTAGTGGCTGTTCATATACAGTGGCACTGTGTCTTAGGGCACTTTACTATAGAGCGAACTAAGTTGTACAGTGGTCAGAATGGCCAACTTTCCACTCTGCATTATGTGCCCATATCTTTGTCACTTGAATTTGAAAAAGCTCTCATCTGAGCATTTTGATAATCTCTCAGGACTATCATTAGAATGGGATGCTGTAGCACATTGTGAACAGTACAAACACAGCAATATTGGAGAAAATAATTCCACATGAGTAAAATGTTTTTATTCGCGTTTAAAGGTTCTGAGTAGGTAGTGGCCCTTTGTTCAGAGAATGGGTGCAGCCGGCGTGCCCGGTTCACCTTCTCCCTGCACTTTCACTTAGCCAGCCCTGTGTATAATAGGGACTTAGCAACAGTGAAATGTTGAGAGGTGAACACTAGTCCATGCTTCAAGCAATGGTCTAGAACTCTGCTACTTTCTCTGTCCCTTTTCTTTCCTGACCTTTCAGCCTGGTTCTTTCTCCAACTGGTTGTGAGATGTTGGCTCTGTCACTCTCAGTGCAGTCTCACATGGCTACTTTTACTGTTTGTGCATTTTTCTCTATTATCTGGACTTCAGTTTACCTTTATGGACCTTATCTTAATTTACCCATCCTGCTCTGAGCAACCGCTGTAGCCTTAGGTAGGTAGGAATTCTCCACCCTAGCCTTGACCAAGTCTGGCAAGAACCCAAGAGCCCCTCCCCACAGTCAGGCAGCTGCAAGCCAGTAGTAGGAATTCAGCTAAGCTACTTAGAAAACACTGGCACATTACTGCTTTAATTACCTTAAATATAGAAAACAAAATTCAAGGTTTAGACTCCCAGAGTGGCCTTTTAAAAAATAATTTGCAATATTCAAACTTTAAAATCTTTATTGAATCTCCGAGTGTGTAAGGCACGTTAGTGCTAAACAGACTGTACGAGGGTAGGGGGTTTCAGATATAAAACATAAATGAAAAACTTTAACATCTTTCCCCAACCCTTTCTTTTCCTCCTTTTTGGCCATCAGTTGTTCTCTCTGTTTGAGGATGCAGGAGCCGGCATGCCCCAGGAAGGGAAATTGGCAAAATAAGAAGGCAGTGGAGGACCAAAGACGGGGGGAGGAGCAAAAGCGATAGGCATAGCAAGAAATGGATTGAAACTGGGAGGACGAGGAGGTATGAAGCAATGAGCAGTAGCAAAAGAAGGTAAACTTGGAGTACTGGAAGACAAGGGAATAGGCCTTGGCCAGTTCTCCACGCAGTGCCGCGGGCCTCCCAGTGGGAAAGAAACATGAGCCAGCCTTTCCTTGCCCGCCAATCTCGGATTTCCTGGAGGCAGCTCCATCATTATCCCCGATCTAACGGTGGGGATGTGTGGAGGGCCTCTTACTTGTGAGCCTCTAGGTGGAAAGAACCGTTGACCTCGTGGCATGGCAGCATGTAGCCTTGCATTATTGCCACCTCTCTCAGTGCCCCCATTGCTGACCCTTGTCCCCCCTATCATTAGTGCTGGAGGGCTGCCAGAGAATTCCTGGGACACATTAATAGAATCCTGTCCCCTCTGCCTCCGGCCTGCCAGCCCCTCAGAGCTATTTACTTCTACTGTTGCTAGGGACTCTTCTGCAACAGCAGGTGGTGGCCCGTATGGGTGTTTGAGAGCTCTCGAGCTGGAACTGTCGACAGGAATGCAGGATCCTGTTCTCTCCGAGGGGCGCTTCAGTTGCTCTCCTGTCAGATCAGCCAGCACATTGAAGGGAGGTCTCAGCGAGACGAGAGGGTGGCCCCAGGACTCTGCATCATCCTTCAGCATGGAGCTCGGACAGTGGAGGGGCAAGTTGGGGTGCAGTTCCTGGTTCCCATGTTCATCTGCAGCTACTACTATGGGTGAAGGGACATGCCCTGCAAGGCTTGCAAAAACAAAAATAGATATGTTAATAAAAATGAAAATACAGTGACCAGAAAATGTCTGAAATATGTGATTGATTGAACTCACTGGAATACACCAGTGGAAAAGGGAGAGCCCTATCTCCTCGCAGGTGTAGTCAGCAAGCACTTCTTCAGCCCGCTTGCCCCTTGACAGGCGGCATCTTTAGCACCCAGTTTCACTTCGTGATTTCCCTTTGTGTCTGACCTGTGACTCCACCCCATTTCCCATTTTCCCGCTTTCTCAAGGGAGCAAGGAAGCCTTAAAGATTCAGATAGCTTCCTTCAACGCTGCAGTGCGCAAGCACACCATAGAACACATCAGCTCTTTTAGTCCCAGTAGCATCTATGAGCCACTAAGCCCAGCATTCAGATTCTGGCAGGAGCGTTCTGGAAAGTCTTGTGAGGGAAAACATTTGGTATTTTTCTCCACAGATGTCGAAGAAATGTTAGTTGTGTTAACAAACCAATTTGTTTCTCTTTATGAAGCATCATTCAACAATTACACCAAACTTATTAAAATTTTCTTTCATTCAATCCATACCACACCACAGAATATGAATTTCCTAATGTTTAAGCCCCACTATTTAGACTAAGGATTTGCAACTTTTGTTTCAAAATTACATTTAAAAATTGCCACCTTGAGGTCCAATATTCTTAGTCCCTGAGTTTATATCCTTCAAGTTTTGTCTGTCACTCCTTTCTGCACTGCCTCCAACCCACTAGCCCCCATCCCGGTTACACAGGAAAACAATTCAAACTGCCTTTTGCCTTCAAAATTAAACAGTTGTACTCAGTTTTGTACTTACACATTCTCAATACAAGCCATGGAGATATTTGATCAGGAAAGCCTTCCTGAGGTGATGGAGAAAACCAGCTGAATGCCCACGCAGGCCAACTCAGTCTGGAGAAATGACCCCTGCTTCTGCCTTAGAGCAGTGTGGCAACTCGAGTGAAGCCAGGGACCAACTGCTTCTTTCTAGATTTGGAGTTCTCTTTCTGAGGTTACCAGTTGCTAGGGAAGGGAGGGAGAAAAGGAGCAGCGAGGAGGAGGGGATAAATCTGTGACACTGCTTTGAAGCTAAATGTAAGATTCATTTTTTCACAGCGGTAGATTGATGGTAAAGGAATTCGCTACATTAACCCTGTTGCAGGCCACTTGGAAAGACAAATCATTTCAAGAAAATTTTAGATGGATCATGGAGGCACGATCCTTCGTTAAGAGTTATTTCTGAAGTTTTAGTTTGAAAAAGTAGTTGTTGAATCTCCTCTTTGAGTTTGGAAATACAAACTTTGAGCAAAGTACCATGCCTAATCTTGTAATTTAAATTTCCAGTTTTGAGGATGCGTACTATTAAGTTGGTGGGGATCAGAGGTTTGAGGGGCTAAATTGCTTTTTAATCTGAGTCTCTCTTGTGAAGATGAAACAAAATAGCACTATAAAATATCTTCCTAAGGATCATATTGGCTTTGATTTTTTAGCCCCTCAATTTGCAGTTCCTTCTTTCATCCTACCTGTAGGCTTTGTGTGTGTGTGTGTGTGTGTGTTCATATATTTATGTATTTCCGGTGATAGAGCTCTGAAACTTCTCTCTAAGTGGGAGGAGAGAATAAAAGGCATGACAGGTATCATCAATTTACAAATATTAGTTCAGATTTTTCCTTTAACTTTTTTGCATGAGGCACTTCCTGTTCTTCCAGCCTAAATTTCAACCCCCTCCCCCACATTAAGCAAGTATTCTTCCCCAGTTTTTATTTCCTCCCATTGACCTAAGATTAATGCTCTGAAATTACCATGACCGTCCCCTCATCTCAGGTTGTTAATCTTGCTCTAGGATAAAGTCATAAACTTGACCCTCTTCCGTATACTCACCTAAGATTTGTGCTGTGCAGACTAGTCCTTAAAGACCCTAAAATATCTTTCTTTATTCCTAGTATCTGAATATACCACTATATTTCAACAATAATATATATATTTCACTTTTCTTAAGGCAAGATAATAGATTCAAACACCATGTGTTTCAATTTATAGATAAATTGAATGTGTGTGTGTGTGTCCGTGTGCTCGTGTATGTGTGCAATGGATATGTCCAAGATGCTTGACTGGTCACTGCTGGAAAGTAACACAACTCTTGCTAGAAAGGACCTTTTGGGTCTCTAAGTGCACATCTTCCAGCCAGGGTGCCTAGGCTCTGTCTATACCCTACAGTAGTGAGGTTTTTTTCTTTTTTTTTTCCTCTCTCCTCGAAAGATGAAAGTGGCATGCTTCTAACACTTCTCCCAGAGGAATCTATTCACTTGCCTAGCATGGCTCACTGTTAAGGAATCTCTTGATTCCCAAACTTCAGTTTCTACTTTTCTTCAGTTTATTATTTCCTTGTCCTTATGTAAAATAAAACTTATTGGCAATATAATTGTGGTGGAGTGTTGAAGCCCTTTTAACACTTGCCGCATCAGAGGGAAAAAATGCAACTTAATGCCTGCTAGTATCTGGTAAGTCCTGTTTACATAGTTTATGTTTGAGAGCTTACATTTTTGTTTTCTGAATAATGGCAAGGAAGCCCCAGGAAACCTTTTCATGTCTATCAAACTATTGCAATTATTGGCAGCTTTTACCTAGAATGGCTATTTAGCAAAATATCATCTTAATTGGATTACGTGAGAATGAAGTGTAATATATGCACCAAATAGCTGGGCACAGTGACAAATTCAATGGGACCCAAGAATTTTCCAAAACCATAACAGGTATTATAAATTTATGGATACTAGCTCAGGTTTTCCTTCTAATTTGTTTGCTTTTGTGCAGACAATGAATTTTTATTGAATGCCTACTGCATACATTCACTATTTGGTTTATTGTGGACTAAACCAAAAAAATTAAAAAAGCCATCCATAGTGACTTCAAGAAATATTAAAATTTTCTGAGGAGACAAAATAACATCTATAAAAGGATCTAAGAAAGGCATAAAGAAGAATAGACACAGATCATTAGCTGCAAGGTGTAAACTAAGACCACAATGGAAATTCAGAAGACGGAGCTATAATTTTAGGTTAAAGTTCTGTGAAATATTTCATATGGAGTTGGGACTTGAGTTGTATTTTGAAGGATAGATACAATATACATGGGGGGCATTCTGCGTCAAGAATGGGTATAGAGGGGGCTGGCTCAGTGGCGCAGCAGTTAAGTTCACACGTTCTGCTTTGACGGCCCAGGGTTCCCCGGTTCGGACCTAGGCACTGCTTGTCAAGCCATGCCGTGTCAAGCATCCCACATATAGAGTAGAGGAAGATGGGCATGGAAGTTAGCTCAGGGCCAGTCTTCCTCAGCAAAAAGAGGTGGATTGGTGCCAGATGTTAGCTCAGGGCTAATCTTCCTCAAAAAAAAAAAAAAAAGAATAGGTATAGAGGTAGGAATGCAGGGAAAATTTTGGAATTTTGTAGTTCAGTATTCTAATTCAAACTAAGGCTCATATCAGCAGAAATAGAAATATAAAGAGCCAACTGGACCCTCTAGAGATAGCAAGATCAGCCAGATAGCAAAGTTGTGCTCATCAGGGACTATTTGAAGGGGCTCAGGTTTCATAGTTAAAGGCAAAACTAGAACCATCTCAAAACCTACCTTTTGACAAAAAGCTGATAGGCTACCTCAATTTTCCACTGAACTCTGAAAATTAAGTAATAAAGTGCATGCATTTTGTTTGTTTGTTTGAGTTACTGCTTTGGGGAGGGAAAAATGGGTAATGGAAGTTGAGAATTTGCCAAAAAGTAGCTTAGCTGTAAAAGCAGCTAAGCTATCAATGCCTTTCATTACCCGTGGCCTCTTATTTCATGACACAGCTCCAGATATTACTCACGTATCCTCAAAAGGTTCTGAGAACTTCATTGAAATGCTAAGTGAGGACCATACAAGGATGTATTTACTTTTGCACAGCAATTATAAGGTCATTAAAAATGTGGTTGTACAGCCAAAATCACATTGTTGGGTTTTTTCAAAGAAATTTTGCAGATGTGTAAGTGCAGACAAAGTATCATTTAAAATACATCCTTTCTCTTTTGCTTAGAAAAAGAATCCGGGAGATAGAGACATAAGGATGACTTTCTCTGTTTCCTTCAGGCTAATAAGGAGGTGATGAGGAGATTGTCATGCTGATCTCTGGGGAGACAGTTGTCAAAAGATCCCATCCATTAACTCACTTTCAAAATGTAATGTAGCTATGCCTGTGGAAAGCTCTGCAAGTTTAGGATGTCTAAAAGTACTGCTAGAAGACAGACCAGATATTTTTAGGGGTCTGTTGCTATTTAATTCAGTGTATTAAAAAGCATGAGATTAATGGAAGCGTGATATTATCCCAAAATGGACCAGACAGCACTATTCAGTTGCACAGTATAGGCAGTACTCCTGTCCTCTCTGCCACCAGCTGTCCTGCAAACCCTGCGTGGCAAGTGATGAGGATGAACAGGTGAGAGTGTGGTTATTTCACCACCAGTACTGGCAAAAGCAACTAACAATATATGCCTCATTGCTGGACCTATTTGTATGAGCTTCAATAGACGATTATTGCTTTTCTCAAGTTCTTCGTTCCAGATTTTGTGAAAATTTGTTTGTTTTAAATCAGGTAATTTATGGCAATTACTCCAAAACAAGTTATTTCCTTGTATAAATCAGAAGTTATTATAAGTTCCTTCAACATATATCACTCTAATTTTTCTTGGCCCCCTGAGAATCAGAACTGGAAATTAAGTAGCAGTGGGGCAAGCCAGATGGGAAAAAAGGAAGAAGGAAAAGGAAACTATGAATGCAGAGACTCAGCAAGTGAAGATTAGGCATTTATTTGGTGGTAGCACAGCAAGATGATGAGAACTGAAAATCCCATTCTGGAGCAACTGAGGTTGGTGGCAGAGAAAAGAAGTTAAGCATAGGACAGTACTGAGTGACCAGAACTAATGAACTAATCTTACCATGTGCCTAGTATTACCAATATTAAGATCAAATTAATGTTGAACTCTTGAGCTGCAGACATAGGTTTCCTCATATTATTTCCACGGCTCTAAGATGGAACTGAGCCTATGATTATGGTTAGGTCATTCAGCTCCGGGTTCTGGAGCAATTGGGAGAACATAGAGTTCATTGTGTCTGCGTGTGGATGGGTGGGTGGGTGTGTTGGAGGGGGGTTGAGTTGTCCAGGTGAACTATTAATGTTAACTCTGGAGAATACCTTTCTGAATTAGGAAAATGTATTAATCAAAAAATAAAATTATTGTATTTCATGTTCATATTAGTATATATTATAAAGTAAGATACAAACATGGACTAATAAGTAAAATGAGGAAAGATAAAAAAAACATCAGTTACAGTAGCCCATTAGATCATAACTATAATGGTGTCATATATATGTCTATATTTATGTATATTCACCATGTAAGAATTAATTGCTGGGCAAAGGAGTTGAAGGCATACTTAATTTCTTGAGCACTTTGTTTGAAAAACAAGAAATATTTTAGAATAGTTTCTTCTTGCTTATAATTAAGACATTGTAAATTCATATTGAAAACTTTTTATCAAACTTTATTAAAAATGAATCCTATGTGCCAAGTTGTCAAGACCTTTGGTTCTGGAATCAGAGGAGCACAAACGTGGGTTCAGCTCTCAGCTTTACTACTTCCTAGCTTTGTGACTTTGGGCAGGTTTCTTAACTTCTCTGAATTTCATTCCACTCATTTGTAAAGTGAGATTATGGAGAGACGTATTATAATCATGTGTGAAAAGTGACTGTTACATACCAAGTGATTAAAATGCAATCCCTTTCCTTGTACACATTAGACTTGGTTTTCTCCTATGTAAAATGCGGATGATGACACCTCTCATCTATTTCAGGGCCGTTAGAAAATTAAATGTGATAATTATGTGAAATTGCCTTGCAATCTGTAAATCACTTTAGATTTAGTGGGCTAATATAACTGTGGGTGATATTTCAAGGGCAAGATGATTTTGGGGTACATTTTAAATAGCATGTCGTAGGTGGCCACCTGTTTCACTTACGCCTAAGGCCAGTTTTTAATTTCCTGAATCATCAAGGGAGGGAGGATTAACCACACTATTTTAAAAATCCTGTGGTGTAAAATACTTTAAAATTTTCAATTGGTGCTACATAAATCTCACCCATTGTTGTAGTTAATGCAGTAGCCGTCTTAGAATACAGAGACTGCATTTTTGTATTTGACTATATATTTAATTGGGTTTCAGAATCTCATGTTTCACAGCAGGAATCACTGAAAACTCCTGTGATGATTAGCATGAAAAGCCTGAAAAAGAAAAAGATTGCCTGGCTTCCTAATAGTGAAGATTTGATTGACTGACTCTCTGAACGATTTGTTACTCTAGAAAAAAATAGTCTTTCCTAGTCTAGTCACACTCCCCACAAGTGGGCACCCCTCTCAAGCGGTAAAATAAATAGCTTGCTGGAGAAAGTGTAACATGTTTATAGACTGACTATAATTCAGTGTGCATGAAAATTTGCTGATGAAACTCAAAATTAAAATAATAATGAAGCTCATCCAGAGAGACCATTCTTAATTCTTGTGTGAGTTATGCTGTATGCTTCTATTGCTAACATAAGTGTTTGTTCAAAGATCCTGGATAGTCACAAGTGCGATGGAGTCATCTATTTGCCTTTATTTTTGAAGTATTTTAGATCTTCTACTTCTAGTTTTTAGAGTAATGAATTGACATGTGTGTTTATTTCGGAGAAGAGTTCATCAGAAGAAAAGATCAGACTCTGGAGGACCAGGCAATGGGAAATTGCCTCTTAGAAGATTTCTGGAGGATAATGGAGAAATCTCACTCAGGGAGCAAAGTCTCACCAACCATATGGCAGTATCCAAACCGAAGTGATGAGCCCTTCCAGAGGCACTGGGTCATTCTGCACATGGCCAAACCAGAGCAAGTGGCCGTATGGGCTAGTGCACTATTTCAGGTGACCTATACATTTATTTATATCGGCGGTTCCCAAATTTTATTGAGTAATAGATTCACCTGGGGATCTTATTAAAATAGCGGATTCCTGGGCTCCACCTTCAAGATTCTGAGATTCTCTTTCAGTTGATCTGTAGTGGAGCCCAGTTACCTGTAGTTTAAATGCTTATTGATTCTTATGGGGTGATCTTCCAATCACAAGAGAGAAATACTGACTACTGACTAGATGCATTTACAGCCTTGAAGCCTAGCCTTCTGGGGATGCACCCAGTCTTTTAGTGAGCACTCCTATTCTCTAGATTTAACTCACTGACTAGATACAGGAACACCAGAACATAAAGCACTTTTGACCATACGCCATGCCTCAAGCTCCTTTTTGTTCCATAAACCAACAAATATTGTGATGAGTTTTGAACAGATGTGTTGAGTTATGTTCATCTAGAGCCGCAATTCTGAAAGTGTGATCTGGGCAAAACTGGGGCCCCCAAGATCCTTTTGGAGAGTTCACAAGGTCAAAATATTTCAATGATTATATGAAAACATTATTTGCTTTTTTCACTTTCATTCTCTCGTGAGTGAGTTTTCCAGAGGCTGTGTGATATGTGATGTCATTGCTTTAATGATTAATAGAATATATGCTTGTATATTCCCACATTTTAAAATTTTCTCAATTTTAATTTCTAATATGGCATATTGAGATAGATATAACCCACCTAAACAAAAACTTTTTGGAGTCATCAATAATTTTTAAGAGTGTAAAGTGGTCTTAGACCAAAAAATTTTAGAAGTTACATCTTATTTATCCAAACATAGATTTAAATGTGTATCAGTTAATGTAAATTGATGAAATTGCTCCCAAATCTCAAGGAAATCTCAAAGCTGGTTAAAATATTCAGATTCCTTTTTTTTTTTTTTTTTTTTTTGCTGCCTCTTAAAAATCCTTAGGCTAGAAATGAGTAGTGCAAGACAAGTCAACAATTATTAATTGATTGAATGTCTCCTGCATTCTCAATACTACGTAAGCTACTATTGGTGAGATAAAGATATGTTCTGACTTGAGGAGCTTACATTCATTTGGGGAAAATAAAAGTAAATCATATCAAATAAATGTCTAATTGTGGAATGTTTACATTATTTTCCTTAGAACTTAATCAAAAGCAAAGATTGGTGAGAGTCAAGCAATCTAATCACAGAGGGTTTGCCAGAACAGGTAGAATTACAGCTTAGCTTTGAAGGATGAACAAGATTTGAAGAGGGAAAAACGCCCTCAACTGAAATCTATTCCTAAAAGCTACTACAGATAGAATTTCAGCGGATATTTATTTTCATCCTTGTATCTTTCTACACTGTTTTTTTTTTTAACAAATAACATCATTTTACTAAAAAATAATATAATTTAAAAAAAATTATCTCAGAAATCTAAAGTAACATCCAGACTATTTGGGCCTAAAACACGATGAAACACTTGGCTCAGGGTCTTAGAAATTAAGAAGGAATTGTTTTCCCAGTGGAATTAACACAGATAATTGTCACAGACCTTTTTTTCACCTTTGGCCTTTGGCTATAGCCATATAGAAAACTGTTACCAAGGCCTGGTTTGAAAATCAGATTTTCCCTTTGTTTTCACTCTGTGTAGCCACCTCATTTTTATATGCCTCCGGGTATTTTTTTGTTTGGTTGTTTTCTATCTTTCTTTTTTTTTTTTGGTTCTGTTTCATGTATTTTTAGCTGGTCAGATTATTTCAGATTGAAGACCATCTGCTGAGACTCAAGCGCTCTCTAGAGAGCTTCAGTTAATAGTACATATTGAATGTCCAGTTGCTGGATCGCTTATGCCCAGAGCTTGGTACGACTATTGGGAGCTTTCTCAACTGCTCCAGAGAAGGAACCAATGTCTTTTCTCTATTCAGTGATGACAATGGCTTGCAATTTGCTTTAAGTTCTCTTGATGATCCTTTATATTATATCAGCAGTAAATGAAAGCCATAGTTCCTGTTTTTGCTAAATTCATCACTTTATTTTTATAATGGAGAAAAAAATCACCTACATTACTATGTTTGGGTACATTTGGGTCTGTTGTGAAGGTCCCCAAAAGACTTTCCCAGGGGTCTCTGACTACCCAGTTGAAAGAATATTGTTTCTATGTTTTTACCGTGCACCATAATGCACAATTGTTTGGTTTCCATAAGATTAAAATAATAACAAATTTGGTTTTCTGCCCTCTCCACTCTGTATTGCCAAGAAATTTTCACTGTGATTTCACTGGACTTGAGGAAACAGCAGGGGAAAGAAGTTTTAATTATGCAAATACAAAAAATTATCAAAGAGAGGTGCATACCAGATAGATTTGATGAAAGCTCAGACTGCTTTTCAATATTTACTGCTTGTCACCAAATTAAATTTCAGATTATATTTAGTAAGAGGATTACAACATTTAAACAAATAATAACTTTACACAGCAAAGCCTAATTATATTTGTTTAGTCTTGTGCTTTGGATCACTCACAGGAAAGAGATTTGGAACCGCCAATATAAAGTTCTCAGTATTCATTATATCACACGCTCTATTATTTGCTAACAGAAGCTACATTTTAGATTCCACTACCTTCTAAACATATTTGCAAAGTCATTTTTTCCTATGACTTAGGTGGACTCACAGTTGATGCTACTCAACTTTCCGTTATAAAAAAAAATTACAGTATAAAACTAGCTTAAAGATTTGGGAGAATGTAATATGATTTAAATATAAATTCATTTCATGGCAATTACCTGACAACATACTAGAATAAATGACCATAATAGTGAGGAAATTACAATAACAGAAAAATTGATGGTATAGAATCTTTAAAGTTGAAAGGTGCAAAGAGAACTTATTAAGCAAATGTGCCACTATTTGTCACTTCTGTGAGCTTGCTATGTGCATTGATATAAGCACAAACATATTCCAGATATTTTTCAGATATTTGAAGGGTACAATCTCAGTTTCAGTACCTCACCATTGGTTGGTTTGTTGTTAAGTGTATAAAAAAGTTTTATACACGTTTTATCTAAACTTTAGAACCCAGAAGCAGTGGTGTGAAAAAAAACTTACAAACATCTAGTGTATAGAAAGTTAAACATACTAAAAGAGATTATGATAAGATTATTATTGAACTAAACAATGAGCATCCTAAGAATTCTTCTTTGGGGAATGTGAAATAACGTACGGTATACCAATATTAGGACTATAACCAAATTCTTGAGAGTTGCCATGTGTGTTGATAAAGACCTTCCATGTTTGTAAGTCAGGGAACAAAAATTTAGTGCCAGTTTTGCTGAAAACTTACATTTAACCAAAATGTCTGAAATTGCCCAACCTGACACATATCTATTGAGAAATATTTTGAAAATCATGCCCCTGACCTCTTAAATAGCTCATGCTACATTAAGTACAAGTGAAAGAGTTGGAAATGAACTACTGAGATGGAAGGTGATATTCATTGTAGAGCTTATGCCTTGTTCCACCCCTTCTATTCTAAATATGCACCCAGGGCTGGCCCAGTGGCGCAGTGGTTAAGTGCGTACGTTCCGCTTTTTGATGGCCCCAGGGTTTGCTGGTTCAGATCCTGGGTGCGGACATGGCACCGCATGACAAACCATGCTGTGGTAGGCGTCCCACATATAAAGTAGAGGAAGATGGGCATGGATGTTAGCTCAGGGCCAGTCTTCCTCAGCAAAAAGAGGAGGATTGGCAGTAGTTAGCTCAGGGCTAATCTTCCTCAATAAATAAATAAATAAATAAATATGCACCCATCTTTTGCTCTTTGGTGTGTGAGATCAGGTAGGATCTAGAAGGTAGTGAGAGAAATGGTAAGAAGAAGCACAGAGAAAAACAGGCGCTACTCAGAGAGAAAATGTCAAATACCTAATCTTCTGAAGACTTTGGAGGAAACAAAAAAATAAATGTCTTCTTTGGTATTTCTTGGTAATTCATAAGTGTTTCCACAGTTGTCAGACTTGAAGAGCTGGAGTAAAGAATTCCTTGTTTGGAAGCATGCTTAAACATGGCATCTTCACAGATTTATTTATATTCCTCAAATATTTATTGAAGACAGACTATGAGCCAGGCATTTTTCCTAGTACTGGGACGGTGGACAAGTCTGACAAAGTCCCTGTTTTCCTGAAGCTGGTATGACATGAATATGGATATGATTATGAGTAGGAAGCAGGACCAGGGTAGGTTCCCTCCCATTAACTAAGCTGTGCTGAGAGGGAGCCAGGCAGTTACACACACAGGCTTCCACAGTGAGACTTCTCAATCTATGGGCTTCAAACCCGGGGAGCTTAATGTTGGTGTTGTGAGACAAGGCGTTATTATAGAATCTGGGAAACTGTATGCTCCCCAGCCATTGTTTACACATTAAATAAATACCATACTTTACAAATATATGTACAACTTTTTTAAACATATGCAAATGACATGATTAAGACAACACAAATTCATTTAGAAGTGTCAAATAATCGACCTTAGACTTCATACACTTTATCGGTCAACAATTACTAAGATGTAACTATTATGTGGGATCCCATACAATTTTTAGAAATTAAAAAGTAGTCCTCATTATTAAAAATTTGGGAGCTACTGCTATCAACACCTACGGATATTGTGAGAACAGCTTAGAACATTTGGGCACATGAAGAATTGACACACGTGCCACATCTATATGTCCCCAATCCTAAAGAAATGAATTCTGTGGGATGGAGAATATGAATGTAAAAAAAATCAGAGAAAATTATCCAAAATTGTACCAAAAAAAGGAGTTTTGACAGGGCACAAAGTGTACACAGTGGAGATGAAGAATTAGTTTTGCCTATTAAATGATATTTTTTTCTTTTCTGGATGTTTCTCATTGCGTATATGGAGCACTTTATAGACTGAGAAGTAATGATCATTCAGATATAATGAGAATGGGAAAGAATTGAAATTGATCTATTTGAAAGGATTTCACAATGCTTAATTTCTTATTATTTTATTCTGATTAAGCCTTTCATGTTCTTCTAAATTATTTTCCCCTCAGTGAGTTTGAGCTACCCGTCCTTCTCTCTAATCAACCACAATCAATTTCTCAACGTTATGTCATCGTTTGGTGTATCTTGTGAAGTGCAGTATGTGAAAAGTACAGTATATTAATTTGAGTTATGCCCAGAATTGATTAGAACAAATGAACTTGGAGTAGGGGTAGTATGTTCTAGTTCTAGTTATGCCACTAACTCACTTGTGTAAATTTCGAGGAGGCATTTGATCTCTCTAAACTTTAGTTTTCCCAACTGTGAAATGAGGGAATTTAATACAGCGATCTTTCTGGTTGTTTGATTCTAGGAGCAGAACCCAGAATTACTAGGGCTCATTATTAGATGGATTTAGGTATAATGCTCTTCAAACTATGTTCATTGTAGGCCTGATAGCTATTCCAGTAAAGTTTTTATTTAATATAGTCTTTTTATATGGACTTCAGTTCTGTTTGCAGAATAGTAAAATGCTATGGTCTGAATGTTTGTGTCCCCTCCCACCCAAATTTATATGTTGAAAACCTAATGCCCAAGGTGATGGTATTAGGAAGTGGGGCCTTTGGGAGGTGATTAGACCATGAGGGCTCCCTCCTGAATGGGATTCCTGCCCTTATAAAGAGGCTCCGGAGAGCTAGCTCTTCTCTTTTACCATGTGAGAACACAGTGAGAAGCTGGCGATCTACAACCCAGAAGAGGATTTTCACCGGATCCCTATCATGCTGGCGCCCTGATCTTAGGCTTTCAGCTTCCAGAACTGTGAAAGATAAATTTCCACTGTTTATAAGCCTTATAAATAGCACAGTCTGTGCTATTTTGTTATAGCAGACCAAACAGACTAAGACAATAAATTGGTACCGAGAGTGGAGTGCTGCTGTAATAAATATCTAAAAATGTGGAAGCTGCTTTGGAACTGCATAATGGAAACTCTGTAAACTTTTCTAAAGGCTGGAAGTGTTTTGAGGTGCATGCTTGAAAAAGACTACATTGCCATGAAGGGACTGTTAAAAGCAATTCTGGTGAGCACTCAGGAGAAGAGGAGAGCTGTAGAGAAAGCCTCAGTCTTCTTAGAACATACCTAAGTGGTTGTGAACAAAACGTTGGTAGCAATATGGACAATAAAGGCCATTCTGATCAAATCTGAGGCAGAAATGAGGAACATGTTATTGGAAACTGGAGGAAAGGTGACCCTTTTATAACACTGCAAAGTACTTGGCTAAATATATTTATGTCCTAGAGTTTTGTGGAAAGCAGAATTTGTGAAAAATAAAATTGGATATTTGGCTGAGGAAATATCTAAGCAAAATGTTGAGGGTGCAGCTTAGCTTCTCTCTAATAGGAAGGAACGAAGGAAGGTTATTGACCTTCTTAGATTTTACAGGACAGGACCATGGAGCTATTTGGCTGTGAATATGTGCTGTTCTTTAAGACAAGAGAAGAAGGACCCCAAAGGTGATTCGATTCAGAGATCATCAGGGCTGTCTCCTGATTTCCAAAAGGGGGGGCCATCACCTCGATTTCAACAGGCCACATGATCACATGATCCCTGTCCAAAGCCATGGGGGCCACCAGACTCCAGCAGAGCCATGGGGGCGTTGCTACCTCCACTTAGGGTTCTAGTTGTGTGCCCGTGGCTCTCCCAGCCTGGAGTCTAGAACCCCTGAGAACTGCTAAGTGTTCAGCACCCTGCGAAGCTATGGGTGTGAGGAATGCCCCTGCGTCTCTGGAAGGCAGGATTTCCACCCTAGTGGGTCCGGAAGGCAGGGAATCAAGCCAAGGAGAAGTGTTTTTAAGCATTAGGGTTTAGTGTTGTTTGCCCTTTTAGGTTTTGGACTTACCTTAGGCCTGTTACTCCTTTTTTCTTTCCTATTTCTCCCTTTTGGAACTGGAATATCTACCCTTATTCTTATCACACCATTGTGTTTTGGAAGCATATAACTTGTTTGATGTCATATGTTCACAGCTAGAGAGGAATTTGCCTCATAATGAATTGTAGCTTGAGTTTTACCCATATCTGATTCAAATAATATTCAGATGAAGCTTAGAACTTAGACTTTTGAGTTGAAGACATGGGAGAAGATCATGAATTTTGGGTGGCCGGGGTGGAATGCTGTGGTCTGAATGTTTGTGTGCCCCGAAATTCATATGTTGAAAACCTAATGCCCAAGGTGATGGTATTAAGGGGTGGATTCTTTGGAAGGTGATTAGGTCATCATGAATGGGATTGGCACCCTTATAAAAGAGACCCCAGAGAGCTTTTCCTTCCACCATGTGAAGACATAGTGAAAAGTTAGCAGTCTGTAACTGGGAAGAAAGCTTTCATCAGAACCCTGTCATGCTTGGCACCCTGATCTTGCACTTCTAGCCTCCAGAACTCTGAGAAATAAATGTTTATTGTTTATAAGCCACACAGTCCACGGTAGTTTGTTATAGCAGCCTGAGCGGACTAAAACAAAATATATAAAATATGTCACTCTATTATCAAAAGAGAAAAAGCAAAGGGCTAATTAATGTCACAGTCCTAGTTGTTTGAACATAGTCTTCCATCTTCCCCATAATCTTCTCGAATGAAATATTTGATGGATACATTTAAACTAAATACAGTACCTGTGAATAATCTCTTGCCAGTACAAGCTTTAATAGTCCATTCTGATGGATAGAACTTGATTCATGCCAGTAAGTTAATTCTAACTTCATGGATATACTCCTATCTGAATGAACTCAGGCAACAGATTAATATTTCTCTCACAAATGGAAAATCCTCCAGTATCCACAAACTTAAAGTGTTATTTTACTAGACATCCCACCAAAAAGATGTCTGTCTGCTCCTTGGCAAATTGCTTTCCTATTACTTTGGCTAATATCCTACATGTAAAACAGGCAGCTTAACTCTCTGTCTCTCTTTCTCTCTCTCCCTCTCTCCCTCCCTTCCTCCATTCTTCCCTTCCTCCTTTTCTCCCTTCCCTCCCTTTCTTTCTTTTACATCATGCCTATTTCACTATTGACCTTACACATTTAAGATATACACACTTGTATTTACAGAACCTGAACTTTTGTCCAACTGTGAGCATCAATGACTAGAACGAATGCTTGAGAGATCATCTGACGGTTTTGAGCAAGGTTAATAAATTTGCCACCCCTCTTTCTTTTTACTTTGTTGCTCTTTTATTTCTGAGTATAAGTAATGTTACTCAGATCTAATTTACATACAATAAAATATATCTTCAGTGTTCCATTTGATGTTTTGACTGTTGTATGCATCCATGTAATCACCACCTAAAACGAAATGCAAAAGAACATTTCCATCATCTCAGAAGGTTCTTTTATGTCCCTTTCCAGTCAATTCTCCCTCCACTCAGAGGCAGCTGCTTTCTGATTTTTATCACTATAGAATAGTTTCGACATTCTAAAATGTTATTTAAAAGTACTCATTTAGTATGCAGCCACTTATGCCTGACTTCTTTGTCTTTGAGACTTATCCAGCCACTGCTCATTTCGGTAGTTCATTGCTTTTTATTGCTGAATAGTATCTCGTATGAAAGTAGCAGTTTGTTTATTGATTCTCTTATTGATGAACCTTGGAGTTACTTTCAGTTTGGGGCTATTATTAATAAATGTGTTATGAAGCTTGTTGTACAATGCCTGTGTGTGTATATACGTGCATGTGTTTGTTTCAATGTAGACTTGAAACCACTGCTGGATGGAAAGGAAGTATGACATATCGTGTACAATGCCAACAATAATCAAGCAAAAGTAAAACTACCTATCTTACTTTCAGACAAAACAGACTTCAGTAAAAGAAAAATTATTAGGGATAAAGAGGGAATTGCATAACAATAAAGTGTCAATTTGCCAAAAGCATAGCAATCTTTAATGTGTACACATCTAACAACAGAGCATCAAAATACATGAGGCAAAAGCTCATCGAATTTCAAGAAAAAATAGACAAATCCATTATTATATCTGGAGACTCCAAGAACACTCATTCAGTGATTGATAAATCAAGCAAAACATCAGTAAGTATAGAGTTGACTTGAACAGCACTATCAATCAACTTGATCTTACGGATATGTATAGAATCTCTCATATAAGAACAGCAAAATGAACATTCATTTTAAGATCACAAGGAACATTCACCAAGACAGATCACATTCTGGGCCATAATATTCACTTTAACTAATTTAAGAGACTATAAATTATACAAAGTTCTCAGAGTACAATAGAATTAAACTAGAAATTAATAACAGAAAGGTAAAATATTGCCAAATATGTGGAAATTAAAGAACACATTAATTAAATGGCACATGGGTCAAAGAATAAGTCTCAAGAGAAATTAAAAATAATTTGAACTAAATGAAAATACGACTTACCAAAACCTGTGGTGGGCCAGCCCTATGGCCAAGTGGTTAAGTTCACATGCTCTGCTTCAGCAGCCCAGGAGTTTACTGGTTCAGATCCTGGGCACAGACCCAGCACCGCTCATCAATCCATGCTGTGGCGGAGTCCCAAATAGCAGAACTAGAAGGACCTACAGCTAGAATATACAACTATGTACTGGGGGGTTTTGCAGAGAAGAAGAAGAAAAAAAAGATTGGCTCAAGGCCAATCTTTTAAAGAAAGAAAAACTTATGGGATGCAGCAAAAGCGGTAATTGGAAATAAACTTATGGCATTGAATGAATATATTAGAAAAGAAGAAGATCTCAGATGAATAACCTCAGCTTCTACCTTAGGAGGCAAGATAAATAAGAACAACTTAAGATGGAAGCAATTAGAAGGAAAAAAATAATAAAAATTAGAGCAGAGATCAATTAAATTGGAAGCAGGAAAACAATAGAGGAAATCCGTAAAACCAAATGCTGGTTCTCTGGAACGATTGATGTAATTGATAAGCCTCTAGCCTGGCTAACCAAGAAAAAGAGAAAGAAGTCACAAAATAGGCATATCAGAAAGCAGAATCATCACTACTACCTTAAAATGATAACACAAAGTGCTATGAACAACTCCATGCCAAGTTTTATAATGTGATGAAATTAAGCTATTCCTTTGCGAAAGACACAAACTACCAACACTCACAAAGAAGAAATAGATAGTCTAAATAGGCATATGTCTATACAAAAGTTGAATCAATAATCTATATATTACCAAAAAGGAAAGCCCCAGTTTCAGATAATTTCATTGAGAAATTCTACCAAATATTATGGAAGAGATAATACCAATTCTCCACACTCTTTTCCAGAGGACAAAAGGAGAAGAAACATTTCCTAACTCACTTGATGTATGAGGCCAGAATTACCCTATGCTAAAACCAGGTAAAGGCATTACATAAAGAAAATGTGTAGACCACAATCTATCATGAACTTAGATGCAAAAATCTTCAACAAACTGATGTGGATTAAGGCTGCCCTAGGTAGAGAAGCCCAAGGTGACTGGCCTACCTGCCGATCTATATGACCCGGTGGATTTTTATGGTATGAATTAGGGCTGCCCCAAGGAGAGAAGCCCAGGGTATCCTCACCTACATGCCGATCTATATGACCAGATTCGTATCTAAAGTTATACGACTGCACAATAACCAGACCCCATCTGCACTGAAATCATGTAATGACTTTTTACATCATCTTTTTTTTTTCCAGTAAAATAAGTCATGTACCCATGCCTTATAAATTTAGCCCTAACCCTCAACTCAGGACAGCAGCAAGAGCTCTGACTACCCATTGGTCCTGTCCCCATGCAGCAGCAGCAGCAGCTCTTCACTGCCCATGGGTCCTGTCCCCACACAGCAGCAGCTCTTTACTGCCCATGTTTCCTGTCCCCATGCTATTCCACACTATTCTCTAAATAAAAGAGCACTACTGCCAGACCTTGAGAGTCCAAGAAATCTTTCTTTCGACTCTTCGGCTCACCGTGCCCACATCAAAACTATTAGGAAATTGAATCCAACCATGTATAAAAATAATTTTACACAATGTCCAAGTGGGATTTATTTGAGTTTTTTGAGTCTATTTAAATATTTGAACACTAATCAATGTAATTCAACACATCAACAAACTTAAGAAGAAGAATCATGTAATCATACAATCAACACAGTAAGAGCATTAGACAAAATCCAACATCCATTCTTGATGAAAAGTCTCAACATGCTAAGAATAGAGAGGAACTTTCTTAATTTGATTTTAAAAAAATAAACCAAAAAACCTACAGCTATCATCGTATTTAATGGTGAGAAACTGATCTCTTGACCCTAAAATTGGGAACAGAGCAAGTATGCCCTATCTCACCACTTGTATTCAACATCATACTAGAATTCCTAGCTAATGCAATAGGCAAGAAAAGAGCAAATAAAGGGAATACATATTGGGAAGGAAGGAGTAAACTGTCTTTTTTCACAGATGACATGAATAAATATATAGAAAACCCCAAAGAACTGACAAAAAAACCTCCCGGAACTATATGTGTGTATAGCAAGGTCACAGTATACAAGGTTAAGATACAAACGTCAATTGCTTTTGAGTTATTTTTGCAAAAAAGTATGCCATTAATAAATTGCAATGTGAATTTTTTTAATTACCACTTACAATAGCACCACAAAAAATGAAATGCTTAGGTATAAATCTAATAAATATGTCAAAGATCTATATGCTACAAACTATAGATCTCTAATAAAAGAAATCAAAGATATAAATAAATGAGGAGATATTCTGGTTTATGGATTGGAAGACAATACTGTTAATATGTCTATTCTTCTCAACTTGATCTATGGATTCAAAGCCGTCTAGGTCAAAACCTCAGTAAGCTATTTTTTTAATATCAACAATATGATTCTAAAATTTATATGGAAAGGCAAAGACTTAGACTAGCGAATACAATACAGAAGAAAAACAAATTTGACAGAAAAACTAGCCAATTGCAAGACTTCCTATAGAGTGACAGTAATCAGTCAGTACCAAGACAGTAATCAAAACAGCATGGTATTGGCAAAAGAATAGATTAATGGGTTAGAATAGAGAGCCCAGAAATAGACGTATATAAATAAAGTCAGTTGATTTTTGACAAAAGAGCAAAGGCAATTCAAGGGAGAAAGGTTAGACTTTTTGTTTCGTGTTCTTTTATGGATGGTAAGTCAGGCGTGACCACAAGAGGAGAGACTCAGAAAGAAACAGTTTTTTATACTCACAGGTGCTAGAGATAGGAGGCACAGCACACCACACAGGGTCACATGGTAAAGACACCAGAGTGTTCAGGAGGCAGAAGACAGGAGTAAGAGAAAGGTTTAGGCCACAAATTTTATTGGGGTTTTTGCAGGAAAGGCAAAACAGGGCAAGGTAAACAGCGTAGGATTGGCTAGTTTCACCAATTTCCATGGGCTTTGGGCTATAGGTTTGGTCCCTATTTGCCTGGTACCTGGCCCTGAGATGATTAAACAGAGGGATATTGCTCCCTGGGGTATACAGACCAGATAGAGGAGGTATGACATTTTGCTATCTCTACGAACTGGCTAGCCCATGAAGGGCAGTTTCTCCCCAACCTGAAAAGTTGTTCCAAGATGTCAAAACATCATACTATACAGGAAATATACAATACATTTTTAAACAACTGGTGTTGGAAAAATTGGATATCTGTAAGAATGAACCTGGAAACAGACCTACACCTTTCATAAATTTAAATCAAAATGAGGCATAGATGCAGGTATAAAAAAACAAACTACAAAACCCTGAGAAGAAAACATAGGAAAAATGTAGATGAAATTGTGTGTAATGAAGAATTTTTAGATCTAACACAAGAAGCATGATCAAGGAAAAATTGATAAATTGAAATTTATTAAAATTAAAACCCTCTGATTTGCTAAAGATATTTTTAAAGGAATGAAAAGACAAGCCACAGACTAGAAGAAAATATTTGGAAAACATGTCTGATAAAGGACTTGTATCAAAAATTTATAAAGAATAGTTAAAACTCAAAAACAAGAAAATGAACAACCCAATTAAAAAATGGGCAAAAGATCTGAACAGACACCTCACCAAAGAAGATGTACAGATGACAAATAAACACAGGAAAAGATGCTCAACATAATTTCTCATTAAATTATTTCAAATTGTAACAACAGTGTGATACTTCTACACACCTATTAAAATGCCTGAAATTAAAAAAAAAAAATCTGACAACACCAAATGCCAGAAAAGATGTAAAACCACAGAAATTCTTGTTCACTGCTAAGTGGGAATACAAAATGGTACAGCCACTTTGGAGACAGTTTACAGTCTCTTACAAAGCTTAACATAGTCTTAGCATATGATCCAGTAATCATATTCCTAGTTACTTCCCCAACTGACTTGAAAAGTTATCTCCACACAAAAATCTGCAAGTGAAAGTTTATAGAACTTCGTTCATAATCACCAAAACTGGATGTCCTTCAAGAGGTGAATGGATAAACAAACTGTGATAATCCAGGCATTGGAAGATTCAGCAATAAGAATAAATGAACTATTAAACTATAAAAAGTTATGAATGCACTCTAAACATATATTTCTAAGTTAAAGAAACCAGTCTGAGAAGGCTACATACCGTATGATTCCCATTATCTGACATACTATAAAAGGCAAAACTATAGATAGTAAAAATCAGTGCTTACCAGAGGATTGCAGGGCAGTGGGGAGGGTTGAAAAGGTGAAGCACAGGGAATTGCTGAGACTAGAGGAACTATTGGATACAATACTCCAAGTGTGCATACATTACACTGTTCTTTTGTCAAAACCGATTGAACTTCAAAGCACAAAGAGTTAATCTTAATGTATGCAAATTAAAAAACATCTTTTAAAAGGTCAGGGAAATCCAGGATGGAATGCAGAATGTGACAAAACTAGCTAACTATATTACAAACGTATAAAACAACCTCACTGAAGAAGGTGGGGGACTAAGTTGCAGGTCTAAGAAACTTTGGAAATGAGTGGAGTCTGTAAGACTAAAGACAAAAGAAGCTGTAGAGAAACAACAAGCTCTGGTTGATAAAGTTCTTTCCCATGGTGGTATGAGTTAACAATTCTGACATTTTTATACACATACAGGGTAATTGAACAGTTAAGTAAATAGATTGCAAATAGTGGGAGCCAGGCTTGTCACTACTGTAGTAGGAATTTACAGCAAAGCAAGGGAAGGCCAGAATGACTCATATGGTAATTGATTAGTGCAGGAGACATTAGTTTGAACTCACATTTGGCTTACTATAGATACAGAAGTTTACATAGAGAAATATTTTTAGATATTTGTATACACATTGGTTACTATACGCACATGTATTCCCCTACTTTGTTAGCTGAGAGGGCCAAGAAAAAATAACACCCCAATGGCAATGAGTATGGGTAGTGTCCAGATCTTGTTTTCTAATACCATTCTCCAGTAAGGGAACCAGGGCTCCTTGGAGATAAAGCTGAGTTGAGACTGGAACAAGAAATGTATAAGATGAGACGGGAGCATCTTATACTACCAAAAAAAAAAAAAAAGAATGTGCCAAAGAAAAAAGAAAAGAAAAACCCACAACAGTGCAACAGTGGGAGTGTGCCAAAGGAACATAGTATTCACCTGAAAGAATTCTCAATGGCTGAAGTTAGAACAATTTAAAGAGCAAATTAAAGTAGTTTGGGGTTATAACCCAAAGTGTAAATTAAATATCCATGAGTCCATGATGATATAAATAAAAGATTCAATAAATAAATAAAAAGGGAGACTGAAGACAAATCTTCCTTGCATAAGAATTCCAAACATTTTATATAGCTACTCCACCTTCAGGGAGGGGGAATCATAACACCCCACTCATTAGGTGTGGGTTGAGCATAGTGACTTTATTCTAAAGAGCACAGTGTGGAAAGGGGGAAAAAGTGGAGAAACCAGGACAGCATTACTTCAACCTAGAGATCAAGGTTTACATCCATAGAGGTGAGCCATGTCAATGGTACGTGCTCTTGAAATGATGTCGTGAAAGTGGTGCTTTGCCTCTTTGTTCTTCTTACACAAGAAGTATATGTATTTCTTTTGGCTACCTCAAACTATTTTAAAAAACCATCACAGATATATACTATTACTATACCATTACTTTATGACACAGTAACATTGCATAATGCCATCATGATAGTTTGCATTCTTTCCATCATGGTAATAATAGAAAGATCACAGCTTCAGTTTTAGTTTGCAACAACTTGTTTTGTATTATTTTACCAATTATTTCTCTATTGCATAAAAAGAATGTTAAGAAAGAAGTGTGTTGTAACCTACTACAAAAGCAAATCCAACATTTTCCTAAGCACATGGAAGTCAGTAATTTTGTCAAGTAATATTGAGGCTTAAATATCATCATGCTAATTATAATTTTGTCTTCCTTTTAGCATTTATTAATGCAGGCATACCTCAGAGATATTGCGGGTTCAGTTCTAGACCACTACAATAAAGCAAATATCACAATAAAGCGAGTCACACAAAATTTTTGGTTTTCCAGTGTATATAAAAGTTATGTTTATACTGTACTGTATTCTACTAGGCGTACAATAGCAGTATGTCTAAACAAATACTGCACATACCTTAATTTAAAAAATACTTCATTGCTAAAAAGTGCTAAGGATCATCTGAGCCTTCAGTGAGTTGTAATCTTTTTGCTGGTGGAGGGTCTTGTCTCAGTGTTGATGGCTGCTGACCGATCAGGGTGGTGGTTGCTGAAGGTTGGATTGCCTGTAGCGATTTCCCAAAATAAGAAAACAATGGAGTTTACCAACTTGATCGATTCTTCCTTTCATGAACAATTTATCTGCAGCATGCAATGCTGTTTGATAGTATTTTACCCACAGTAGAACTTCTTTCAAAATTAGAGTCAATCTTCTCAAACCCTGCCACTGCTTTATCAACTAAGTTTATGTAACATTCTAAGTCTTTTGTTGTCACTTTGACAATCTTCTCAGAATCTTCACCAGGAGTAGATTTCACCTCAAGAAATCACTTTCTTTGCTCATCCATAAGAAGCAAATCCTCATCTGTTAAAATTTGATCATGAGATTGCAGCAATTCAGTCACATCTTCAGGCTCCACTTCTAATTCTAGTTCTCTTGCTATTTCTACCACATCTGCAGTTACTTCCTCCACTGTAGTCTTGAACCCCTCAAAATCATCCATGAAGATTGGAATCAACTTTTTCCGAACTCATGTTAATGTTGATATTTTGACCACTTCCTGCGAATCACGAATGTTCTTAATGGCATTTAGAATGGTAAATCCTTTCCAGAAGGTTTTCAATTTACTTTGCCCAGACCCATCAGAGGAATCACTATCTATGGCAGTCGTAGCCTTACAAAATGTATTTCTTAAATAATAAGACTTGACAGTTGAAATTACTCCTTGGTCCATGGGCTGCAGAACAGATGTTGTGTTAGCGGGCATGAAAATGACATTCATCTCATTGTACATCTCCATCAGAGCTCTTGGGTGACAAAGTGCATTGTCAATAAGCAGCAATATCTTGAAAGGAATCATTTTTTCTGAGCAGTAACTTAAAATACTCAGTAAACCATATTGTAAACAGATGTGTTATCATCCAGGCATGGTTCTTCCATTTATAGAGCACAGGCAGAGTAGATTTAGCACAATTCTTAAGAACCCTAGGATTTTCAGAATGGTAAATGAGCAATGGCTTCATCTTAAAGTCACCAGCTTCATTAGCCCCTAATAGGAGAGTCAGCCTGTCTTTTGAAGCTTTGAAGCAGGGCATTGACTTCTCCTCTCTAGTTATGAAAGTCCTAGATGACACCTTCTTTCAATAGAAGGATGTTTTGTCTACACTGAAAATCTGTTGTTTTGTGTAGCCGTCTTCAATAATTATCTTAGCTAGATCTTCTGGATAACTTGCTGCAGCTTCTACATCAGCGCTTCCTGCTTCACCTTGCACATTTATGTTGTGGAGACGGCTTCTTTCCTTAAAGCTCATGAACCAACCTCTGCTAGCTTCAAACTTTTCTTCTGCAGCTTCCACACCTCTCTCAGCCTTCATAGAATTGGAGAAAGTTAGGATCTTTCTCTGGATTAAGCTTTGGCTTAAGGGAACTTTTGTGGCTGGTTTGATCTTCTATCCACATCAATAAAACTTTCTCCATATCAGTAATAAGGCTGTTTCACTTTCTTATCATTCATGCGTTCACTGGAGTAGCACTTTTAATTTCCTTCAAGAACTTTTCCTTTGCATTCACAACTTGGCTAAGTTGTGCTTAGCTTTCAGCTTATCTCAGCTTTCAACATGCCGTCCTCACTAAGCTTGCTCACTTCTAGCTTTTCATTTAAAGTGAGAGACGTGGGACTATTTCTTTCAGTTGAACATTTAGGGTTATTAATTAGCCACTTAGTTAGCTAATTGCAATATTGTTGTGTCTCAAGGAGTAGGGAGGCCCGAGCAGAGGGCAAGAGATGGAAGAACAACCAGTCAGTGGAGCAGTCAGAACACACACATTTATTGAGTTTGCCATCTCATATGGGCAGTTCGCGGTGCCCCAAAACAATTCCAACTGTAACATCAAAGATCACTGTAGGGGAGGAAGACATTTCCTCTTCCCAAATGTGGGTTCGTCTGGCCAGAGAATGAATTAAATTCACATGAGACAGAATAGCAAGAGAAAATTAAACAAAGCTTTATGGGGAACCATGGCCCGGGGCCTTTCTTCCTGAAGGAAGAAAGGGCACCCAAGAAGTGGGGTGCACACAGTGGTTATATACCCCCAAACAGGGTGTTTCACATGTGATTGAAATGTCCCTCCCACAATAGTCACAAGATTGCCCTGTCGGCACAGTGCTTGGTGGACACAGCAGGTAGTGGTCTGCTGTCTCAGAGGGTGTAGCCGGAGGCAAGTCTATTGTCTGGAGGTGGGCGGTCACAGATGAGCACAGCAATCAGTTCCTAGCCTAAAGAAAGATGCTTAATCCTTAAGAAATGCCAACGTTGGGAGGGGGAGGGAAGTCAGTTACAGGAGGTTACCAGACTAGCACAATAAAATGCAGATTTAAGTCCTTGCCTTTGGTATTGGTTAAGAGTTTCTAGAGAGAAGGTCATCGCTTTTCTTCTTCCTGGTACAGAGAGGGAGGCACCTTTTACAGATAGAGATTTACCTTAAAAACGTAAACTTGTCCTAACGAAGGGCAAGTTCCATTCCTCAGAGCCTCCTTCCCTGTCCCAGTTTATCAAAAGCAATCAGCCTCAAATAATCCTGATGCCAAAGAGACATATCTTGTGTGGCCAATTCCAGGTCTCCACAGTCCCGCCTTTGAAACTTTTTAAAGTTTCATAGTCCAGAAGCTGAGTGGTAGATTGTTTCTTCTCACTGAACACATTTCTTAGTCCTGTTAATAGATCAGTCCAGTTAAAGTCATTTTAGAAGGTGGCGACACAGGTGGGCTCCCAAAGTTAGGCCTGTATTTTGGAAACAAGCAATCAGGTATTTAATAAGTATTTCTATGGAAATAAAAGAAAAACAAGGTTAATGGTTGAAGCAAATTATAAATTAGTTCCTGAGTCCAGCAGGCAGCCAGTAAAGAAGATTTCTAGATGTCAGAGTCAAAGCATCTCTTGTAGCGTGAAATGTCTCTGATGATGTCATCAGACATTCAGATATCTTTCTGAGTGGCTTACAGCTTACAAAGCAACAGACAGGAATTTTAAGTTTCTATTAAGCTGTTCAGCTTCAGTTTGCAAGGCTTCAGGAAAAAGAGCATGTTCAATTCTCAATGATTCCAAATGAAAATGAGGAAAAGATTGAAAACATTAGTTTGGAGATTTGTAACCAGATATTTCAGTAGAAGAATTCAGGATCCAGTCCAGTTGACAGGTAGTAAAAAAACCTCAAAGACAATTAACAGAACTAGGATCTAATATCCACAAATGTGTATTATAGTTTTTCACTGAAACATAATTCTTCTCTCTAAAATCACCCTCATTTTTACCAAAGATAGCTAAATTAAGACTAATTGGTTTGCAATATAAATTTAGTTTCAAGAAGCTTGGCCCAATTATTTACATAAGTGCAGCAAGAGTAGCAGTTGATCATATAGGCTCTTAAATCTGCTTTGCTGGAATTTTTTATGAGTAATCTCAGATTGAACTGTAAAGGCCTCTCAAGGCCAGGAAAGCCAAGCCAAGGACTTGCCATAAGATTTTGCCTGCAGTACCTACAGATTTGGGTGGATTCCTCTCTTCTTGAGGTCCCCCAAAATATTCTGAGGTTCCTTACATCTGCCAGATAAGCAAGCTTCCTTACTTACCAGGTAAGATTGCCAGAATCTCTATATACAAGGTACCAGGCCTGTATTTCCAAGTGGCTTATTTCCAGAAAGTCAACCTTATTCCTCAAAGGCAGTATTGTCATATCTAAGTCTGTATGTTTCTCTCAAATATGACATTCCATTTGAAGCTTTGGTAAGATAACCAATGTGTCCTGTTATAAGGAGAAGAGATTTTTATTGAACTTATGCAAATAACTATATTGCCACGAAATAACCACACTCACAAAGAGTTTCCAAATTCTGGAGGGATCAGGTAGGGAGAAAAAGATAAATGTTTCAGTGTTACTTACAAAGGTATAATTTCACTAAATTGCTGTAAGTCATAGTTAGCACAAGAAAAAAGAGAAAAAGATTTTCTTGAATCTGAAAAAACAAAGCCAAACATCAAAAAATCAACAATATTTCAAATAAAAGTCATAAAAATTATCATCCTCAGTTCATTCAGTCCTGTATAACAGGTTCTTGATCTTAATCTTCTGTTAGCAGTTTTATGAGGTCATCAGTTTTTCCATTAGAATTCTGTAATTTCTTACCCAGAGTTCAGTTCTATGATCTGAAAGTTTGTCAGAAACCTGTGTTACAGAGTAAGTGTTAGAGTCTTTTCCATGAATCCCTCTGAAGATGAGTCATATTTGCAAAAGCAAAAAGCATCAGAGTAAAACAACTAACCGTAAACAACAAAAGGCTTAAAAATGACAATTGACAGAGAAACTTGGTTATTTCTGTGATATACAACCCCTTATAATAATATTTAGAATTATGGTTGATAGCCAGGACAGATCAGAATTTTAGGAATGTTATATAATTTTCAAACACGTATATCAATAACATTTACCCACATAATACCACCTAAGAAAGATTATCATCACTTATCTGACAATGCTTCCAATGTTATTTAACAGACCAAATAAGCCTAGTTAGTTTAGAATGTTCCACCTTATAGGAAGAGAGCAAATTTCTCTGTGAAGTTCCAGTGGCCCTCTGAAAATCCCCAGAGAAATCCTCTTAATTCATCCAGGTCAAAAGAAAGCCTTTATTCAGGACTTGAATATTTTTGAGGGAGAAGCTTTGTCAAAAATATCAAAAGGTTTTAAAACACTTACTTAAAGTAAACAAGATCAAGAGGTTGCCGATTTTGTCATTGTAAAACAAGGGTCACTGAAACAATGCTTCATTATAGTTAACCAAAGAGACAACAGCAAAAAACCTTAATAGAGAGACCTCTGTCTTTTTCTGAACCTAAGAAATTATTTTAACAAACCAGATTCTGTCTTTTCGGTAGACTTAGAGCAGGCCGAAAGTTCAAGATAATTATCCTTTTGAGAGAGAAAGCCAAAATCTAATTTTTGTACCAGTTTACTTTTTCATATTGAAACCCGTTTACTTAATTAGATTCATTTCAATCTTAGCCAACTTGACCAGGTACAAAACTCTTTTCAGAATTTCTGTAACTTTCTTTTACATTCAGAATTTGTTCCACGCTTTTTTTCTTACTTTCTAGTATATTAGGACAAATTTATCTTTCTTAACCCATCAAACAAAATATTTCCATTCTTTATACCCCTTTACTGAAATATATCTTACTTTCCTTGAATACAGAGCATTTTCCTTATTAATTTCCAGTAGCTTTAATTACATGTTAATTAGAACTTTTAACCCTTAACAGACCCTAATAAAAACTAAAAACTAAGCAATTATGAACTGCGTTTTATATCAGCATTCTAAACACTTTCCCTAATTTCTAGAACAAGCCACTTTACAATAAAACATGAGGCATACTTTCCAATAGACCCAAACACTTTTAGCCTCTTTGCAATAAGAAGCCAAAGGGAGATAAACTTACATTTAATAATTAATGTCTAATATCTTATTTGGAAATAATCTAGATACTCAATGAATTTTATCATTCATTTAAATTAACCTAGCAAAATTTCAAAATTTCGAGTTACCAAAAAGATTTTGGAAGTTATTTTAAATACACATGCCATAAACTATAATTATTGCTAAAAACTGTTATCTATAAACTCTAATTTCATTTATATCTAAACCATTTGTTCCCAATAATGATGTTTAGATTACCCACAAAAACTTTGAGACATTAAACAATTTAGCTATCATTTAAAGCTATTATGCTGACAAATTTCTAACAGACAACGTGAGCCTTTTTTGGCTAGTAAACCCAGGCTGCATGCCTGCATGGTATGCAAATACCGACAACTCTGACAAGACTGTTTTCAATCAAAGGAACAAACTTAAACTTTCATTAACCAAAGATTAATCTATATCATCTTAACTTAAAAGACATTGGGTTAATTTCTATTGCATTTAGAATTTATGTAAGGGCTTACTTTAATCCAATTAAACAGAGCTCTTAGTTTTGGCCATATCACCCGGGGGGAAAAAATATCACACACATATAGACACACACAGACACAGAGTTTCCACAGCTATTGTTTTAAAAATCACTCCATGAATCAGGTACAATACAAAGCTCCCTAGTTATGAATCCGAATTTTATTTTGAGCCTTTTTACTAATATTTGTGGAGAAGACACTCAAGATGCTAGATTTTTTTTCTCGGCAAGGGCACGCTTATGACCTTTCCCCTCTTTTTTGTTTTTTCTTCAGTCTTAGGAATTAGTGATGGGCTAGATAGTAGTTCCTGGAGAGAGGAGATGATAATCCTTTTTGAGATAAAGGAACTGGGTGGAATCCGAACTGCCTCTAGAGCTGTATTTCCAGTCTTGCAAGGATTTTCCAAGGACAGTTGGAAGTTACTGGGTTTAACTTAATGACATTCTAGATTGACCTACCTGTCCAACTACATCACAAAGGCACAGAGAAACTCCTCAAGTTTTCTCCAAGCTGGAGTTTCTGGGGCATAAACCATCTAACTGAAAGCGTTTCCAACTAGTTAAAATGCACCCGGGGGTGAGTCTCTGGGTTGAGGCATTCCTCATGGTGGTAAAGCTGGTGTCCAACTGACAGCAGCCAGAGAAAGGGTGCAAAGGCACCTGACTGCAGGCATCAACATAGTTATAAGATCTAGTCAAATGCCACTTAGCCCAGGGCACTTAGTCCCTGAGCCAGCGCAGGTGAGCCAGGCAGGGAAGTAGGAGGCAAAGGCCTGGAGAACAAAGGAAAAGAGATCAGGCCTCACCCTCATGGCCTCTTCCCCAAGGGTTATCGAGATACAGGTCACACAGCAGTTCCCGTGCTGGGGCACACAACACCATCAGGACAGTTCACAGAATAGATCACAGGTCTCCTATTGTCATAACCAATTCAGTAGGCCACCTAAAATGCTTAACAAGTCAATCGCCAAGAGAGGGCACCCGACGTGGTCGCTGGGGTGATCAGGCCCGGAAACCAGAGTGGGGGCTCCCAGAGGTGGAGCCTTTGACACTTTAAAGATTTCTTTGTTTCTCAGTTGCAAAGCTCAAAAGGAGCCCAAAAATGGTCACTGCCCCCTTTAAGAGAGAGGAAAGAAAAGGTTCCATTACCTTGAAAATCTCCAGAACCTAGGGCAGTGTCCTACTTGTTCTGCCTGTGGGGTTCCTATAGCAAGGGGCGATGGGGGCGTCCCTCTGCATTGCATCCCTTGTACACCTTCCCTATTATTCCTGGCAGTCATAAGTACCAGGTGAATTGTCTCAAAGATAAAAGAACAGAGAAAAACAGTGAGGAATTTTTCTGCTGGTCTGGGGCGCATTCTACCCAATTGCGTCCTGGAGCCATTCTCCCAAGAAGGGGTTCCCATACTCAACCAAAGGTTAGAGTTTGGTACTTTCCTTGAACTGGAGTCCCAGTTGGGACATTCCCCCAGTTCGAGTGCTCAGGAGCCAGAGGGAGGGATCCCAATCCAGCCTTAGGAAAAGAAACCTGTCACGGGAGTCTTGGAGATTGGCGGCTGTCCTAATGACTTAAGTGGCCTATCCGTGCCCATGTAAAATTTGTCTATTAGAGATAGAGTCAGGAAGGAATGGATTAATTCATTCTCCATCACCCTCAGGCTTAAGGTATTGATTCTCTTCATGCCGAATGCCACAATTTGCCCCATAGAGTAGCCATGGGCAGCAAACATGGATTCATACAACTGTCCAAGAAGTTTCCCGAAGGAGCAGTGAATTTAGATCCATCCTTGAAAAAGAGAAAGGCACAAGGAAAACTATAACTTCAGCTCACAAGCTGGTGAAGCAAGCGGGCTCAGCAAGCCAAGGAGTCAAAAGAAAGACTTCCTGGACTCAAGGTCTGGAAGTAGTGCTCCTCTATTCAAATATTGTGGGGACAGGGCCCATGGGCAGTGAAGAGCTGCAGCATGGGGACAGGACCCATGGCCAGGACTTGACAGGTCTTAGTCTAATAATATTGCATAAGGAAGTATTCCCAGTCAGACATTTTAAAACATACTCAAGCAAAGTTGATATAACCTCTTCATAAAGAAAATCAGCTCAAGCATTTCAACCTTGACAATCTTATCAACACTTAGACCTTTATATTTCACCAATTCAATTATAACCTGAGTCAGGGTTTAAACCTAGTCACCATTTTCTGTGTTTCCTTTTTAATTTGGCTTTTTTCATAGATACCAATAAAAATTATGATGAGAGCGCTCACAATTTTTTCCCCAATTTAGAAGTTTTCTGAATTTAAATGATCCATCGTCTGGCCGAATTGACGAATAGGGTCTTAACAGTGACTCAACCAAAGCTTAACCAAGGACAAAGAGGCGTCCCCAAAAGAGATCCAGAAATTCACTCCCCAAAATAGCCTAAGAAAGTAAAGGCAAGCAACAAAGGTTGAGACGACAAAGGCCCCTTATGAAAGCAATTGGGACCTCTTATGACAAACTCCCCAGAGAGCTAACACAGCCGGACAAAGAGAGCCGAGCTCTCAAGACATCTAAATTTTCACGGAACCCCAGTCTACTCGACTGGCCACCAAGATGCGTGCCGGTACATGCATCCACTGATGGCGGAGACCAGAAGGGTCACAAAACCAAGCTCTCAAGACATAGAACAAAACAAAAGGCCCAAACAGGCTTATAGAGATGCCTGTGTCTTCCAACAAACAAAAAGACAGAGACAAGGAAAAGTCTATCTCCGGGAGGAAAAGGATCTACAACCAGTGAGTACTCAAATCCTAGAGTCGCTGAATCCAAGAAGCTAGCCTCACCAACATTTTCTCCTGCTAATCTAAATTTAGAAGAGCAAAAAAACTCACCACTCTTGCTTCCATTGGAGCCTGCAGGCAGAGATCCGGGAGACTGATGTGGTAAGAACTCTTACCTCTTGCCGGCTCTTGTCAGGGGTCCGGGATCTCTCGGCCGCAGCAGTCCAGGAGCAAGCAGTGTCCAGCCAGTGAAATTTCATCCTGCCGACTACGCCAAAACTGTAGGGGAGGAGGACATTTCCTCTTCCAAAATGTGGGTTCGTCTGCCCAGAGAATGAACTAAATTCACACGAGACAGAATAGCAAGAGAAAATTATACAAAGCTTTATGAGGAACCATGGCCCGGGGCCTTTCTTCCTGAAGGAAGAAAGGGCACCCAAGAAGTGGGGTGCACATAGTGGTTATATACCCCCAAACAGGGTGTTTCACATGTGATTGAAATGTCCCTCCCACAATAGTCACAAGATTGCCCTGTCGGCACAGTGCTTGGTGGACACAGCAGGTAGTGGTCTGCTGTCTCAGAGGGCGGAGCCAGAGGCAAGTCTATTGTCTGGAGGTGGGCAGTCACAGGTGAGCACAGCAATCAGTTCCTAGCCTAAAGAAAGATGCTTAATCCTTAAGAAATGCCAACGTTGGGAGGGGGAGGGAAGTCAGTTACAGGAGGTTACCAGACTAGCACAATAAAATGCAGATTTAAGTCCTTGCCTTTGGTATTGGTTAAGAGTTTCTAGAGAGAAGGTCATCCCCTTTCTTCTTCCTGGTACAGAGAGGGAAGCACCTTTTACAGATAGAGATTTACCTTACAAATGTAAATGTGTCCTAAGGAAGGGCAAGTTCCATTCCTCAGAACCTCCTTCCCTGTCCCAGTTTATCAAAAACAATCAGCCTCAAATAATCCTGATGCCAAAGAGACATATCTTGGGGTGGCCAATTCCAGGTCCCCACAATCACTGATCACAGATCACCATATCAAATACAATAATAATGAAAAAGTTTGAGATATTCCAAGAATTACCAAAATTTAACACAGAGACACCAAATGAGCAAATGCTGTTGGAAAAATGGCTCTAATAGACTTGCTTGACACAGGGTTACCATGAACATTCAATGTGTAAAAACTGCAATAACCGTGAAACACAAATAGAGTGAAGCACAATAAAATGAGATATACCTATAAATATTGTTAACTGTTTTAGTTTGAGATGTGAAACATCTTGACTGTGAAGAGAAAATCTGAGGAAAGGAAAAATACCAAAAATACAATCAAATAGAATGTCTTAAAAATACAAAGAATCTCTTCTATCTTACTCTTGGTCCCAGAGGAGCAGGCATATTTGGTAAAGGATGACAAGACTTCAAGTATGAGATGCACAAGAAGGTGGCAGTCAGGAAATAGTCCTATGTCAAGTAGCTGAAAGTAGATGGCAAAGGTGAGCAGATGTTTAGGAATCAACCTGATGGAGAAAAACTGTGCCTTATTCAGACAAAATTGTTTGAGGCACTCTACTTAAAGTTTTCATAAGAAATCTTTTTTTCCCCCAAAGTTTGGTTTAAACATACAAGTGCTATTATAGACATGCGGGCACTTTTAAAGACAGCCTGGACTAGGGTGAGGCAAGTGAGGCAGCTTGGGTGCAAAACTTCAGGAAGTATTTGCTCTCAGGGTCACAAAAGTGGCAAACCTTCACTAAGAATGAGTGTCTCCTTGAATTTGCACCCTACACATCTCATGTGCCTCACTCTAGTCTGGGTCTGGTTTAAAGAATTGACCATTATGGGCTGGATATTATAATTATTATTTAAGTATGTGTATATATGTATATGAAACATGATGGGGTTTGGGGCGGACGGCCCCAACATGCACTACTCTGGTATGTGGATTATTTTGTGCTGAAGATAGTAAAGGCTCAGAGGGCTCAGGAAGAGCATCTGACCTCCCCCACCACAAACTGCCTAAAAGAATTTAACATAGAAGGCCTGTTCCAGGAAGGAGCTCATACCATCTGATAGCTATAGTATGATGGAAAATAGGTGCAATAAAAGGACACCAACAAACCCATTTTTTTGGCCCAGCAAAACCTGTTTAACAAACATTTGTATTCCATCTCTATGTAAATTGTCTTCCGCCCCTTTGAAGTGCCAAATCACCATCCCCAATGTCCTCCTTGTCTGTAGCTGAAGATATTTACACAGGCAGCCTCATCCAGATGGCTGAGTTACTCAGTTTCTCCTGGGTTTCTCCCATCTATACATGCTGGTAAACTTTGCTTGATTTTCTCCTGCTAACCTGCCTCTTTAATTATTTGACAGGCCACAAGAAACTTACGGAAAAGCAGGGAGGAATTCTCCCACTTCTCCAACAAAACATATAGGCAGCATGTAGGAAAAAAAACCTCTAAATATCACATGAAACAAACGGAGAACAACAGTAAATTTACATTTGGATATGGGCAAGCTAAATCTCCACATGGCAGTACTTGATAACAGAGATTCCCTGAGTGAATGGGCATTTTAAACTTATGTATCTTACAATCCTGTGTATTTTATTTCTGTATCAGCTCAGGAATGTGTGTAGAACTTCAAGTGAATTTCTTGTTTTAAGATAGCTGTGAGTTTGTTTACTTTTTAAAAATTTCAAATTAAAATTAATGCATGTATGGATTTTATTTGCTGTCAATAAGGATTGCATTGTTTAGCTATGTCCCCATGAGAAACAGTAATATTACACAGAGAGTGGAGAAATATTTGTATTAGTTTCACTTGAGATGATACTTCTTTATTGGGTAGGCAAAAACTTTGAATCCAAATCTTTTTTGGACATTGCTTACTGACGATTTCAGTCACACCATTTTGTAGGTCTAAGGCTGAGCTTTATAAAAAAAATCATTAAAATTCCAAATGAATGTTAAGAACATTAATTTAAATATTCCTGGTAGAATGGGTATAGAAAATCAAGTAACCTAAAGAAACAAGCAGTTGAACAATAGAAGGAACAGAGAAGTGAAAACTCTTTGTGTGTGTGTCTGTGTGAAAGAGAGACAACCAAGAGACAGAGACAGAGAGAGACAGAGAGAGAATGAATTTAATTTAAATACATTGGTTTCTCTTCCCCTGAAGTCAGAAACCTCTTGTGTTGTAACTTCTTTGGAAGCCCACGTTTCCAAACGTTCTTTCTTCTTTTTCCTGCACGGTATTCATGGATAACTTCAAGCAATATTTAGCCCTTGGAGATCTGGAACTGTTTGTATTTCTGGATTTGTTATTGGTCTGCTGAAAATCGCTCTCATTAGTCTCTTCCTGTTCTTTCAATGCAAATCTTCAATTAGGTGCTAACCCTAATATTATAGCAAATATTCTTATCTGGAAGTGCACTGTGCTTGATATGGCAAGGCTTTGCAAGACTATTTTACTCAGATATGGTTGCCAGTTCAAACACCCAGTTATATTGAATTTTCAGGTAAACTGGTCTCCTTCTGCCCCAACTATTGCAGGGGATGTACTTGTATTAAAAATTATTCTTTGTCTGAAATTCTAATTAAATTGGGTGTGTTTTTTTATATTTTTTTTTTTTTGCTAGGTCCAGCAATCTTACTTCCAGATAAAGGAAAAGGTCATTTATGCAGCATTTATGTACTCGTCCCACTTTCACAAATCTTATTCTATTTAATCCTCATGACAACCCTGTGTTGTATGAATAATCATCCCCATTTAATAAATGAAGAAATAAGCTCAGAGATCTGAACAAGGCCATAAAGCTAATAGCTGGCGCATTCAGGATTCAACTCCTGCACTGATATGAAACATAATAGGCCTTTCCCTCCACAATGCTGTCTCTCCCTCAGCCTTTCCTATATTCCTTGCATAATAGAAAACAGACAAAAGGGAGGTTAGATCTTTTTACCCAGAGTGTTCTAAAATCCTTTTTCCTTGTTTAAAATTTAAATTATAAAAAATGTGAAGCACTCACATAGATAAAGAGAATAGTATAGAGAACTCCCGGGTACTCAACATCCAGCCTCAATAATTACCAACATTTTTTTCAATCTTGTTTCATCTATTCATTGTCTCCTTACTTTTTTCCTAGAGTATTTTCAAGTAAGTCCAAGACATCATGTCATTTAAACTCTTACTTTACTATTTTCACAAACTTGATCCATAATTAGTGGAACAAGCATTCTTACTTATGTTATACTAGCAACATCTTTATTCTTAATTACTCTGTGTTCTTATCTGTCAATTTAATTACTGAATTTAATTTGGGATTAGGTCTCCTTCCTGAAAGTGGTACTCTCTAGCAAAAACTTTACTACAAATAGTTTTGTTTTCTTAGAATTTCATAAATATTCTTAAGCATACAAAGCCACACAAACAATAGGACAGTTGCTAAAGAATTGTTTTTACCAAATCATCAAAAATAACAGAAGTGGTTTGGGGCTACCCCAGCACAAAATCTATTGAACATTCTAGGTTTGAAAATAAGTTTCTATTTTGCAAAATGTAGTGAAGTGATTCCTTTTCTTTTACCTTTACAGAAACGAACTCATCAGAGAACTAAATGGTATATGGATTTTGGCCTTAAATGTAATATGGAAGAATTTTACCAACCATAGACAGTTAGCAATAGTGCCGGGAAAAAATATTCTCCATCCTTAGTAGAGCATAATTAGAATGACGTCAAAGTGGAATGGACTTAGCCATCATATAACTCTTGTACTGTATAACCTTCCACGGTGCTTAATCAAAAAAAAAAAAGATGGGGGAGGGGGTAAAATGTACATTTTGCAAAATGCCTAGACATTCTTTAATAAGTTAATGCTGTCATTAATGGCAGCTCTAAGCAAAACTTTTATCTTTTTTTCCTATGGATAAGCACTCTTTGGGGAGATGAATATTGCTACAGTCATATTGTGCTTTCAGTTAATGAGATGTGGGTTCTATTTGTTAGAGTTTTATGGTAATGAAGCTTATAATTTACTGACAAACTGGCTTGCTTTCAAAACATTCTCTTATTGCACTGACTTTTTTTCCATCAGAAACATTGATGTGCTAATTTGTGTGTTTATGGCAGCAGATGTGTACCTTCACTAAAAGGCTGCCAGAGGGAGGGGAGACGACAGGAGAGAAAAGGAAGAAGGGGAGAGGTGTTCAGAGTATCATTTGGTAATAAAATCCATACACAAATGAAAAAGTGGCACAGTTTATTTGAAACATCCATGAGCTCATTAAGTATGTTACCTGAAATATCAAATATTTATCACTAAAATTTGGTTGAGTTACAGATAAGCTAAGTGCCAAATCCCTTTATCCAGTGTGAAAACTGAAGGGCAAAATTTGTCATTTAAAATTCAATGGCTGTAACAGGAAGTCGTTAAATTAAAACTAGGTGAAAAACACTTTCCTCTCCCAAAAGGTCAGGAGATATTTTCTTTCTAAGTAAGGCACATTGCAATTATTACCAGTGGCTTTACAGTACACACCTTTTGAGTTCGTTTTTTTCTCCAGCTCTGAAATCTTATGACTCGTAGGGGAAAGAACCTTGTTCTCACCATCCAACCCCACTTCTGATAAACTGCCAGCTAAGTGAGGTGTGTAACAGAAATCATGGCATCTTGAGGTTTCCTTTAGTAGGAAATTGAAATTTTCTAATCACAGGCTTATAATCTGTAATAGAGGACATAAAACCATGACGACTTTTCAAATACCCTCATTAAACACAAAACAAAGCACAACCTCTATGTAACACATGAAATGAGAAAAAGATGAAGGGAGAGTAAACTGTTTATAGTGCTTTCCAATGGGGGTTAGGATACAAGAAGGAGACTGAAGTGGAAAACATGGATTCACTGATGCCTAAAAACTACAGGTCGAGAGGCAGTTGTTGATAATCTCAGTCGGTTGAAAAGTGGCTCCCAGAAGATGCATCATAGTCACTTGAGGAAATTTAACACAAGGATCTCAGAAAAAACACCCTTGTTCTACCTTTATGGTGAGATGCTCTTGGGTACATGTTCAACCAAATGCTACACTCTTATTTTCAAGAAATTCCTGGACATTTCAAACTCAAAGAAAACAGAGTGATTAAAAAGTTCCAGAACATTTATGATAGGTTTAGTCCCTCCCCTCAAAGACCTTGTTATCTACCTGGAGAGGCAAAATAATTGTGTAATAAGTGCACATAAGTATAGTAATAATAAATGTCAATAATTTGAATAAAAATTTTAAAAATACAATTTAGTCAAAGTAGAGCATTTGATAATATGAACAGCTTTCATCTTTTTGTTCTTCATCATCAACTTCTTACTAAGACCCCATCCAAATATGTGCATTTATTGCATAAGCTTTTTAGAGGTCCTGTTTCATATAGTGTTTGGCAAAGAGCAGGCACTCAACACATATTTATTAAATGAATACCATTATTCTAGAATTTGGAGTATATTCAAAGAGAAGGCACTATTCCAACAGTTAATGCATCTTAGCTCTACACAAAAATTGAAGGAGAAAAAATTCCTGCCCTCATAAACCCTAGGCAGTTGAAACTCTTTGAATGGGATGCATCTTTGCTGCTATGTTGTGAAAGTCTTCTCTTCCTCTTTTTTCTTTCCTTTTACCTCCTTATTCTTTCTAAAAAGTTCATCTTACCCACTTGAGCAAGAGTAGAGTCTTCTCCACTCCCATCCCCCCATTTAGGGCTATTGATTGCAAAAGAACAACAAATAGTCATATGGAGTAATTAATTTAATATATTTAAAATTATGTTCTTAATTACATATTATGAATTCAACACATGCATTTTACAGTTAAAAATAGAAACCTGAACTTAAATGTAATGGGTAAAATTAAAATGAAATATATCTCTCCATTCTACATCATGCTCAGATAGGGGTTGCTGGGAAATAGTAAAAATAATAATCATGTTAGTAATGATGATGACAAAAGGAATAATAGTTAACACTTATTGAAAACTTACTATATGTCAAACATTGTTGCATGTGATTTATGTTCAATCCTCATATCAATTTTATGGATTAGGCATTATTATTGTCATCCCCGTTTTAGAGATGATGAAACTCAGGTTCAGAGAAGTTAAGTAATATACTCAGAATTGTTGAGGAAGATAAAGAAGAGAAATACTTTATGGAGAGAGTAGTATATGCAAGGAGGAAGAGAGAGGGAGATCATTGGGGCTCAAGGTGAGTGTTATGGGTGTTGACTTTAACTGAAAGAGTCCGAATGCTGTCACCCAACGTCCTGCATTTGTTTTAAAAATATTAAGAACTAGAGGTATTCCTGGAGTGCTCTTAATGGGTCCTGTTAGCTACCTAAGATAGCCTGAAGTCCCCATGGCCACTTGAGGGATAACCAGGAAGCTAATACTCCTTATTTGTGGATAAGAGTACCCTCCCCTGGACAGTGCTGGAAATGCACTGGGCTTTATGATGCTCAAGCAGAAGAAAAGCTGAGGAAGGACTGGTAGGGACAGATAGTGAGGCATTTGAATTTAGATATTGAGGAGCAACCAAAAGTAATATCCTGAAAACTGGGCTTTAGACAGATTAATCTAACAGCTGAATTTAGAATTAGAAGAAGAGAAATGAGAGGCAGTGAGATTGATTACAAAACTCTTGCAATTACAATAAAAAATATATAAAAAGAGAATAGAATAAGAACTTGGGGAACAGTTGTAATATTATCTAGACATCATATCTCATGTTAAATGTCTGAAGCCCTGATGTCTCTGTTTTGTAGTGTATGAACAAATGCAAAGTACGTGTCAATTGTTTTTTGTTCTTTTCGCTATGTTGTATTCTACCACATAAAATGCTTTTATGTGATGCAAGGTAAGCTAAATTATTTTTGATTCAGAGCATGCAGTGTGATGGCTCTAAGAAAACATAAAGGTATTCTACCCAATCAGAAGGTGGGACCTTCATTTAGTGCCGAACATCTCATCTTAAAAAACTCATATTCTTAAATGTTAACCTTATAGGTCATAAGTACCTATAAGGTTTCTATTCATGTAATTATTGAGAAATAGTTCATATTGACATGTTCTGATAATCACAAATACATTAAATGAATTCCTGTGGCTTCCACAGTAAAAACAACTAGAGAGTGATGCAGAATTAGAAAACATAATAACGTAATTTGTCACAATAATAATGTTATTTTTACTAGTGAAAAAGTATTGTGAATTCATATTATTAAACATAAGAAGAAAAAATCATTTTATTTGGGCACTGATTTTATGCAATGATTGTTATTCTGATATTAAAAATTAATATCTATTTTATTCAAACGTACATTTTGCAGTGGAGTGAGGAGAAATTTAGGAGATCTGATGGAAAGAGATTTAACTGGGACGCAAGAAAGCAGAATTGTATTTCTAACCATACCGCTAACTGTGAGAACTTGGGCAAGTCACAGCACCTCTGGACCTTATCTTCTTTTTTTGTAAAAATAAGCAGTTTAGAGTAGATGCTGTCTGTGTTTTCTTTCAACCCTAACATTAAATAAGCATCTTGAAACTCTGCCTGGATGGATTAAATGTTTATTTAAAAAAACACTCTACATAGTAACCTTGAAAATAGTAAGATTTCAATGACACTTAAGCTTTAAAACAGAAATGAAGTCTTCAGCTTTGATGTCTTATGAAATTTCTGAGGGTCCTCCTTCCTGTCTTAGCATTGATTCTTGGAATATTCCTTTTTTCACCAATGTTAATTATATGGCTGTGGTAAAACCTTCTCAAAGTATTTGTTAAGGGCTTATCGACCAACAGGAGGATATGTGCTGGCAGAGAGATGCAAATTATGAATATTTAAATTAAAATTGACTTTTTATATAATCTGTACAGACCAGGCACTCAGCTAGGCATTATGACACGCATTGTTATCGCTATGAAACTTGTGAAAGAGAAAAAGCTAGTAACTATTCCCATGACTGGTGTGAAAAAGAGAGTGGGCACCCATGTCATGGTTTTAACACCCCTCTACCTTCTTCTTTGGTTCTTTAAATTATTATTTCTTAATGTTGTATAGGAAAATAAGCATTAGATCTGGAGTCAGAAGACCTGAATTCAAATTCTCTCTCTGCTAGCTACTGACTAAGCCCCAATTTTCTCAACTATACAATGGCAATGGAGCTTGTGAAGCTAGCCTTACCTACTTCACAAGATTGTTGTAAAGAAGAAAGTGTTTTTATAAACTCGAAAGAAACAACATAATGCCAAATATTAGTAGCTGTCTTGTTGTTGTGTGTTAAGGGATTATACCTTGACTATATCACAAGGCACAAAGAGTTTTTAACAAAATGCTTTGATTGTCTTGAAAGAAACAAGTTGTTGAACTATCATCACTACTTGATATAAAGCATCTCTGAAGAATTCTTTATCTGCCCATGACTTTTTTAACATCCTAATATATAGACATTCACTTGGAGATTTTGGAGTTTATAAAACATAATCTTGAAACAAAGCAGATTTAAAATTTTGGAATAAAGTATTCAAATGTTTGCTTTTTCCAGAGCCACTCTGGGGTCAAGCATTTAAGAAAGGCTTCACTTCTCTGGTTAGGGAGCTATCTGTGAATGACCATGCAATAGCACTCACATCAGGAAAAAAAAATATGAGTAGTTGACATTATTTACTTTATTTTGTTAGTTTTCCAACCTTAGGCTAGGTCACAGACAAACAGAACATTATTGGTTTGGAAAAATAGGTATTGATGCAGTCAAGTAAAGATAGAATGTGTGTCTTTACAAAGGATAATATTAGGATATGAGAGAACTTTTAAATTGTAATTACGAACTTAGCACCCTCTAGGACAAACATCTCCCAATTATCTCATTTTGTGCTTCATCCATTATGCAACTCTGTCAAAAGAGCTCTCTGTTCCTCCAAGGCAATTGATTAACATTGACTAGTTTTTCCTCACTTTCAGTTCAAAGTAATGTAGTGAGATTAACAATGCAATTATTTGCAGTGGGTTGAGTCTGTTATTTAATTAAAATAAAACCTATGTGTGAAAAACAACTTCTTCGCACAAAAACAACAGAGTAGAACTGATTCTTGAATTTTAATTTATGGAAAAGTGATTTTATTCCTTTTCATACAAGATAAAAGAATGTTCCCTTTGCCATCAATGTGTCTTTGTGTGTGTGTGCGTGTGGTGGTGGAATCAGGGGAAGATAGGGTAATGCTGCTTCATGAACTTTTTTGTAACACAGAGAATTTGCTAATTTGACATAGTAGTAAAAGCTTGAAATTGTCCTAAATTATTGTGATGTGAGCCTGCAGTGTCTAATTATTCCTTTAATCATTATGCTACTAATTGCATTCTGCATTTCTTGAGGAAAAGAGGGGCAAAGGAAGGATAAAATAGGAAAGAAATCACTGAAAAGAAATATCTCTTTACAATTTCAATTGCCATTCTGTTTCTAAAGTTAAATTAGCATTTATGGAGAGAGTCTTTTCACCCATCCTCTCAAGTCACCATCAAAAATCTGCGTGTTACCTGTGTTTGTGCATATTTATCTGTAACTGTGAATAGAAAGTTAGTATGTACAGCTTCCCAGAAAGTGGACAGATTCCAGAAAGTTTTGGAGATGCTTTGATGAGGTTTCTTTCTCAGAAGTTAAATTTAAAGTTGAATTGTATTTTTCTACAAATGCAATCACACATGAGCAATGAAAATCTAGCTGTTTGAGGGGAAATAATGCTTTACAATAACTGCCTTTGGTTGACAAGTTAAGCAATTGATACATTTTTAATTATAACACCTTGGAGCTTTTAAAGAAGTATTGTAGCTTTAAGCAATGAGAACCTCTGAAGCAAGACTTTCTATTGCTTTTTGTCAGGTTGATATAAAGTTGCCTCAGGCAGTGCTACTGGCCAAAAAACAATTTGAGTAGATTAAAAACCAAGGCAGATGGGCTTCTATAAATTGAGAGTGATCAATTCATAGATAGTTTCCATTGTAACTAGTTTTGACCATTATTTAGAATGTAATGTATTATTTAACTAAGCTCTTTTATTAATAGCTCACTTTTATGAATTCCTTATTAATGACTCAGGAAGAGCTGGGTAATCCTATGGAGAAGCTACTATTAACAAGTGAAAATAAATCCTAGGTTTTGCTTGCTAAATGTCTCTCTCTCTCACATATATTATATATATTTTATAATATATTAGTGTGAATGAATATGTATATATGTATTTAACTGTATTTACAAGGTATGCATACATTGCACATCTATTTTTCCACTGGGCAAATGCCACTTTACGGCACAATCTTGGTTGAATCCATGACTTTCTTAAAAGCCTTAGGGACTGTAAAAAGAATTGTAGCGAAAAGGAAGAAATAACCCAGTGCAGTAATGAGGAGGCAGTCATGCTTCAATGATTTCCTTAAAGTATGGACACTCCCTGGATATACTAGAAAGGGTACCTCATATCTTAGGAAATATAAGAGAAAGAAGGCTGTGTCACAAGGAATGGAATTATAATTGGAACACCATTTATTAAGGTAGTAAATCATAATGTATACCACTGGCCTAATTTAGTATCCCGACTCTAGGAGTATTTATGAATTAACCAAAATTTACTTAGAGCCTACAGCATCCTCTTCTAGCGTCTCTTCCTTGTCTTTCAGAGCAGCCATATCCTCAATGGACACTCAACATCTTTATGCCCTTCAATCAAGCCAAGCACTTATCAAAACTTGCTATCAAGGAAAGAGTTCATTAATCTTTTTATTCTAATGTATTTAAAATATTCACTCATTTTTATTCTTTCATTCAAAAAACATTTATTAAGGGCTTATGCCTCTCTCCTCCAGCCGCCCAAGATGCCGAAAGGGAAGAAGGCCAAGGGGAAGAAGGTGGCCCCGGCCCCTGCGGTCGTGAAGAAGCAGGAGACCAAGAAGGTGGTGAACCCGCTGTTTGAGAAGAGGCCCAAGAATTTCAGCATCGGACAGGGCATCCAGCACAAACGGGACGTCACCCGCTTCGTCAAATGGCCGCGCTACATCCGGCTGCAGCAACAGAGGGCGATCCTCTATAAGCGGGTCAAGGTACCTCCCACGATCAACAAGTTCACCCAGGCCCTGGACCGCCAGATAGCTACTCAGCTGCTCAAGCTAGCCCACAAGTACAGACCAGAGACAAAGCAAGAAAAGAAGCAGAGGCTGCTGGCCCGGGCTGAGAAGAAGGCTGCTGGCAAAGGGGATGTCCCCACTAAGAGGCCACCGGTCCTTCGAGCAGGGGTCAATACTGTCACCACCTTGATGGAGAACAAGAAGGCTCAGCTGGTAGTGATCGCACACGACGTGGATCCCATCGAGCTGGTCGTCTTCCTTCCTGCCCTGTGTCGGAAGATGGGGGTGCCCTACTGCATCATCAAGGCCAAGGCCCGGCTGGGGCGTCTGGTCCACAGGAAGACCTGTACCACCGTCGCTGTCACACAAGTCAACTCGGAAGACAAAGGAGCTCTGGCTAAGCTGGTGGAAGCTATCAGGACCAACTACAACGACAGATACGACGAGATCGGCCGTTACTGGGGAGGCAACGTCTTGGGTCCAAAATCGGTGGCTCGCATCACCAAGCTGGAGATGGCAAAGGCTAAAGAACTGGCCACCAAGCTGGGCTGAGCGCACGCGGTTGAGTTTTCTGTACATAAGTAATACAAACTCTCCTTCAAAAAAAAAATTTATTAAGGGCTTATGAAGTTCCAGGCACTGGATGCTAAGCAGAGGTTAGTGGGATCTAAAGCTTACACAATGCTGATAGACCCACTTTGCAAAGACGACTATGAAATTATAAATCAAAATTACATGCAGGACATTGACAGGGCCCTATGCAAATGAGACTCCCTAAAGTTTAAGTTTCATTAGCTTTGTAGCAGTAATTCTCACTCTGGAGCTAGTGATACAACAGTGACACAATCGACAGAAAGTTCCGCCTTCATGGAACTGATATTCTAATGGAGGAGGTACAAAATAAACAAATAAATATATTCAACAATGTCATGGACAAAGAAAAATAGAGTAGTAATGGATTCAAGAGTGGTGGGTTGCTATTTTAGATAGGGTTCTCAGAGAAGACATCACTGAGAAGGTGATACTTGAGCAGAGGCCTTAATTAATTACAGGAATGAGCCACAGTTGTAGGCACAGAGTACAGCAACTCCAAAAGCACAGAGATGAGAGTGAGTTTGGCGTGTTCTAAGGAATATCAAAAAGATGGGGTAGTGGTAGGGCAAGTCAAGGTAAGCCTTGTAAGCCATGGCAAAGAGTTTAGATTTCATTCTGAGTGTGATAGAAAACTGCTGGAAATGTTGAGCAAGAAATGCTCTGATTTATATTTAGAAAAGTCACTTTGGCTTCTTTTTCATACCAGACGTATATTCTGATGAGTCTTCAAGTATTACTTCTGAAGTAGTTATCCCAATATTACCTGGACCTGAATCCCTTTAATCTTGCAATCAGAGTCCCTTTTTGACCTAAGAACATGGCCCCTTTTCAGACTTGAGACTACCCTGTTGCTCTATCTGCTTCCAGGTGCTGCCATGCGTTAATTATGGATTTTGTTATAGACTCAGATCTTCGAACCCCACTTCTGGCTGCCATATTTCATTGTCTACCTATGTGCCAAGACCTTTCAACACTAACTATCCACCTAAACGTCCCTCATTCTGCTTCCTTATGCTTGTATTTCTCACAGTTATCAATCTATGTGATCTTTCTTAATATGAATCCCCACCACTGCCTCTCACTGTCTATGAAATTCAAATAATGAAACAATTGTTTGAAAAATTGGAGATCTAAAAGTAAGACAAGAAACATGTGTGTGTGTCTGTGTGTGTGTCTGTGTGTGTCTGTGAGAGAGAGAGAGTAGGATGTGTCTATGTAAAGGTAATATTAATCAATTAGCATTATGTATGCTAACTACTTACAATTTATGTCTACCTATCCTGCAAACAATTTATGAATGCAATTAAATATACATCAGATTATGTTGATTATAATTGTAATTTGGTTGAAATAGTAAGTGGTACATATGCATGGTCAGACTTCTTAGTTTCTTACTCATGTACTAACGTTGCTTTTCCATAAGTTAAACAAAATAAGGGAATTAATGGTCTAAAACAGTGTCAATGTAACTGAAGGATGGTACATTTTCTTTTGGGGGCCCAAACTGGATTGTGTTGATTCTTTCAGTGAATAGTGAGTTCCTTGCTTTGGTTGGTGCTAGTCTATCTTTAGTTGTTACGAAATTTTAAAGAAAACAGGTTGCATAAAAGGCACACTATTTTGTTTCTCTGGAGAGTGCTTTTCTGGAACTTGTTTCATGATTTTGTTTCAAGCTGTTTTACATTTTATGTGGAGATTCTTTTCTTAATAAAAGCAATAATTGTGTAAATAATTCTGGGGATCTTGCTATGCTAATTGCATTATTGATTTGTAATAAAAAGAAAATAGAAATGCAGTTATTATCTGAAGTGAGAGAACAGAGTACCAATTTCTACTGCCATCACCGAAACAATATCTAAATTAACAAAAAATGTGAATCTTACAGTGGAGGAAAGATAGTCTCTTCAACAAATGGTGCTAAAACAATTGTACATACTCATGCAAAAAAAATGAATCTAGATATAAACTTTATACCCTTCACAAAAACTAATTCAAAATGGATCATAGACCTAAATATAAAATACAAAACTATAAAACTCTTAGAAGATAACGTAGGAGAAAACCTAGATGACCTGGGGTATGGTGATGCCTTTTTAGATACAACACCAAAGACACAATCCATGAAAGAAACAATTGATAAACTGGAATTCATTACAATTAAAAACTTCTGCTCTGTGAAAAACAATATCAAGAGAATTAGAGGACAAGCCACAGATAGGGAGAAAATACTTGTAAAAGACACATCTTTCATCTATAAAAGACTGTTATCCAAAATATAAAAAAAAGTCTTAAAACTTAATAATTAAAAAAAAATTAAAAAATGATGCAAAGACTTTAACAGATACCTTGCCAAAGATGGCATTCAGATAACAAATAAGCATATGAAAAGATGATCCAAGTCATATTTTATCAGGGAAATGCAAATTAAAACAACAATGAGATATTACTACACACCTATTAGAGTGGTCAAAATTCAGAACACTGACAACACCAAATGCTGTCAAGGATGTGGAGCAACAAGAACTCTGTTACATTGCTGGTGAGAATGGAAATTTGTACAGCTACTTTGGAAGACGGTTTGGTGGTTTCTTACAAAACTAAACATATTCTTCCCATAGGATCCAGCAATCATGGTCCTTGGTATTTACCTAAAGGAGTTGAAAACTTATGTCCATACAGGAGCCTACACATGGATGTTTATAGCAACTTTATTCATAATTGCCAAAGCTTGGAAGCAACCAAGATGTCTTTCAGTAGGTAAATGGATAAATAAACTGATACATCCAGACAATGGAATATTATTCAGTACTGAAAAGAAATGAGTTATCAAGCCATGAAAAGACATGGAGAAACCTTAAATTTCATATTTCTCAGTGAAAAAAGCCAATCTGAAAAGTCTACGTACCATATGATTTCAACAATATGATGTTCTGGAAAAGGAAAAACTATGGAGATTATAAAAGGATCAGTGGTTACCAGGGATTGGGGTGGGGGATGAGTAAGCAGAGCACAGAGGATTTTCAGGACAATGAAAATGTTCTGTGTGATATTATAATGATGGATATATGTCATTATACTTTTTTCCAAACGCATAGAATGTACAACACCAAGAGTGAACCCTAAGGTAAACTATGGACATTGGGTGATTAGGATGTATCATCCTTAGTAAAAAATGTACTATTTTGGTAAGTGATGTTGATAATAAAGAAAACTATGCATGTGTGGTGGTAGTGGTCTATGAGAAATCTCTGTACCTTCCTCTTAATTTTGTTGTAAATCTAAAACTGCTCTTAAAAAATAAAGTCATTTTTAAAAAGGTGAATGTTATGTTGATCCAAACAATGTGGAATAAATGTGATAATAGTCTGCTTTCATGCATAATATATCTACAAAACCCCTTATGAAACCCACTTGAAAAAACTAATTTTTGACTATTCTAGCCCTAAATTATCAAGTTGGATAGTTTCTTTAAATTTTTCTGAATTTATAGAAAAGGCTCAATCATCTGGTGTATTGGTTTCCTGTAGACACAGCCATCAATTTAGTATGGACCAAGAAGTGTGCACTTTGACACCTCAGTCTTTTCTAAGTCTGACAGGGGAGCAATAGATTGCTTTTTCAGATCTGAGCTGCCATAAAATTTAATTAAGTATGGAATCAGTTATATCAAGGTAAAAGCTACAAGTACTGCCCTGTGAGCTATTTAAAATTAGAGTATTTAAAATAGGATTAGGCAAAGTAGGTAAAAACATTTTGCTAAAAAAACACCATACCATGGTCTTAGAAAAGGTCTGATTTCTAACTCTGAATTGGCATGACTTTTCTACTGATTAGCATCTAGATTAAAAAGGCAGAAGGAATGCAAAACTGAGAATCTCTTAGCCTACAGTGCCACTAGGTTTATGTTTTAGGAATGTGCATAATAATGCAAGAGAGAGAACTAACTATCACACCCACGGTTTTGAAATATTGTGATGCCAAGAAGTGTTTAATGCTATATTATCTTAACATTCAGATCATCTATTATTTTATTTTAATGTATTATTTTAATTATTGTAATTTTAATTATTTTAATGTATCATAATGACCAGTCAGTACAGTTTCTTACATTTTCCCTCAGAAAAAAGATGCTCAATTAAAAAAATCTATAAAACCAGTTGGAGGGATATTTCCCTCCACAATGTAACTTAATTTTATAATTTAGTAAAAAGTTATCAATTTAGTAGCCCAATATAGAGACAGCTTGAAAAGTGATAATTCAATAAAGTATTCCGCACCTTCCTACATCATGCATTTTGAGTGTATCTGGCTGCTGATACAGATCTTCTCAAATGTTTTTTTCTATCAAAATTCTTCTAAATAGAAGAGGAGGATTTATATATTTAGTGATCCAACAGCATAGCTAGAACTTTCTCTATGGCAAGCTTCTATGGATGGATTTTTGATAGGATGTCTGTTTTCAATTAGTAAATGCCATGTAAACATGAATGTCTCTTTGTGTGTGGCCCTATTCATAACTATATTAATAATCCACTTTAGGACTATAAATTTGAGGTATAGTCAGCTCAGTTTCTATGAGCACCCTGTGTGTTTGGCCATCTAACATTAGTGCCTTATTGTAACTAGTTAGCAACAAAGTCAGTCATGTACTAATATGAGATGTGACTTTTTAAGAGAAGTATGAGATATGATTTTTCAAGGTAAACTAAAAGAAGAATGGTTAAATGTGTTGTAGAGCTTGACTCATTTTTCTATATGTCTGAGTCACCCTTGAGCTTGGTTTTATTCAAGTTTCTGTTTTAAGATAGTGCCATATTTGCCACTATTTGGTGTTGTTTCATGTTAGCTCTAAGAGGATGAAGTGGAAATAGTAGTGCATCCAGTAGGAGACAAGTCAGAATACATGCATGAGAATGTCAGGCAATAGAACTGTTACCAAACCTCTTAATCTCAAGTTTGTGTCCTGATGCACAGTGAGCTAATCACTGAGGGACCAGTGCTTGGAGATGGAAGTATTTGAATTGTCCAAAATGAGAAGGCAGGAGGATAGGTTCTCTCAAATCCATCTTAATGAAAGAAGACAGAAGAGGGGTCTTTATAGAGCTAAGGGGTTTGGGAAGAGGAGTTTCAGAGAAACAAAGGGGAAGTCCGGGTTTCTTTCACTCCAGATAAGCCCTTGGGTAACCAGACTGCTGGGAGTCAGTGGCAGCTGGGGGCTGGTTATCTGGTGGTAGTAACTTCCTTACAGGCATTATAATGAGTAATTATTTTCACTAATCACCAGCACTAACCCATGGTCATAGGATATGTTTGTGTAGTCAGTGTGCAAAGGTTTGTAGTTCAACCAAAATATGAAGAGATTTCAAATCTGGCAATAGAAAGTAGATGGATCATAGCCCTTCTATAGAAAATAACCTATTTGTTCATAGACTTGCCAATCATTCTGGTCAAAATGAAGAGAGAACTTAAGGGTCATATTAAACCATTTATTACTGTTGGCCCTAATTTCAAATGAACTGTGGTGGCCCGGGCACAAACCCCTATTCAGGTGGAAATCCATTTTATGTCCTTTCTCTTCCTTTCGAATAATCAAAACCAAGTCCTCAAAGCCTGAATGTTTCACACATACTTTCTAATGGATTTTAGTACTTTGTTTTGTTCACTGGAAGTATAGCTTCACATTTGTAAGACAAAGAGTGTTAGCAATTCGGGTGGCTTTGAAATGAGTTTTTGCATATGAAGTGTCTTTTTGTCCCCCCCATCAATCCATCTTCAGATTGCTCACCTGGCTGTATGCACGGTGGCTTCAATACAGTCACCTTAAAACCTGCAGTAGCAGTCTCAGACACTGACATTTTCATATGTAGATTGTTTACAAGATTCCTAGCAAAATGTGTGGCTTTTGCAAGTACATATTACACCAATACATTTAATTTAGCCAGGATAGACTGTCTTTATGCCTAAAACACTGACTATTTATTCCTACTTCCAGTCTCCTTTTGATCTCATCTACTCCCATCAATACTCTACATGGGGAGGAATAAAATTAAGTCATCTATGGAAATGTGGGAATAACCACTGAAGATATTTGAAAAGTTTGTATCTCTGGAGTGGCTGAAATAATATTAAAGTCCTCCGTAAGTTCCATTCTGTTTGCTTACATCAAGTGCTGAGTAATTATGCTATTATCGCAAGCATTATGTAATTTTCATTCCTTGAATGTCATATATAAGCATTCTTCATGCCAGTTTTCACCAAAAGTTAGACTGGTCACATTCATTATTGGTAGTTTTATTGATTTAGGATCCAAAAGGATGCATGTTACAAAGGAAAAGGGATGTGATAAGGAGAACAGTGCATAGAAGTCTAAACTTTCTTAAGCAAGAATTTTCTAATGCACCTATATAATGAGAAATAAGAAATAGAACATGGGCATACTATTGCAACTTAAAATCACTAGTACTCAAGGTATTTTTCTAGAGAATGAAATATTTAATACTTGTTTAGAAGTCCTAGTTAGGTACTCGGGTTTGGCAACGGCAGATTGGCTCTAATCTAGTGGCTCCTTGGGAACTTCGAAACTTTGGGTCTTCTGAGTGCATTAAATATGAACCTGAAGGAGATATGCAAGGCAGTCAACTTGATATGCAGAGGATTTTGCCATGACTAAAGAAGACAGGTAAAAATGATGTCTCACGGCTGGCTCCCCAAATTTAAAATTTCAAGCATTAAGTATGTCAACGAAAATAATCCAAAACCAACCTATAAATGAAAATTTGGGTGAGTTTATTCTGACCTTAAATCTGAGGATTATAACCCGGGAGAGTCTTTCCACAAAGGAACAGAGCACTCCAAGTGATGCGGGGTCGGTGAGCCCAGAAGTCGAAAGAAAGATTTCTTAGACTCTTAAGATCTGGCAGTAGTGCTCTTTTATTTAGAGAATAGTATAGAATAGCATGGGGACAGGACCCATGGGCAGTCAGAGCTTCTGCTGCCCCAAGTTGAGGGTTAGAGCTAAATTTAAGGCATAGGTATGTGAGTTATCTCTTTACGAGACAAAAAAAAAGTTAAAATGGTACCAGTGCCAGTAGGGTCCGGCCATTGGGCGGTCCCACAACTTTTAGATAAGAATCAAACCGGATTGAGTAAACGGCAGAAGTCACCTCTCAAATATTATCTTCAGCTAAAGACAAAGGAGGATTTTGGGGTGGGGGGTCAGTTACATGAGGTTGCCAGACAGCAAGCAACCTAAGTTCTTGCCTTCCCCATTAAGAGTTTCCTGAGATAAGGCCATCCCCCCTTCCTCCTGGCACAGAGAGGGAGGCATGGAGATTTCCTTCAAAAATGCAACTGTCTCTGATCAAAGGGCAAGCAAATTCCACTCCTCGGAGCCTGCTTCTCATCTGCAGTTTTAAAATTAGACAGCCTAAAATCCTCATCACAAAGAAGTGGGGGTATACAGGGTGGTTATCTACCCTCAAAGAGTATGTTTCACATATGATTGAAATGTCCCTTTTACAATAGTCATGAGCCTGCTCTGTCAGCACAGCGATTGATGGAAACAGCAGATAGGCCTGTTGTCTTGGTGAACCCCACAGGGTGGCAGGTCTGTTGCCTCGAGTTGGGCGGTCACAGATGAACGCTGCAATCAATTCCCAGCCTAAAGCAAGATGCTTAACCTTTAAGGAGATGCCAACGTTGGGAGGGGGAGGGAAGTTGCACCTTTATCTCATAAGCAGATATACAATGCATGCTCAATGGCCACAGTCAGGCTCTTTTGGAAAAACAAAGTCAGGCCGAATTAGGTTTATACCAAATGGCTTCCTCATATACTCCAATATATCCTATTGCTTGTCATTTTTATTTGTCAAGTAAGACAACTAATTTTATAGTTTCTTTCTGTACTGTGAATTTCAGGAAAATTTGGATATTTCTAAGTTTGTATTCTCATCTTTTATAATCAATTATTTCACATTTTAACTAAAGCTTTTATCTATTCATACTGTTTTTAACTCACACTTAAACATGGATCCTTAAGAAATTGATTTTTTTTGGCATAGGAAGAAATGTTAAATACAGACAGTGGTATTTGATTTTTGAAATCCTTATGATTACTGTTATAATTTACATGAGTATCATCTCATCATCACTATCTATAAACGTCAGGAAGAACACCAAGCACTGGTAACCAATGCCTGGGAAAAACTTTAACTACATGAAGGAGTATCAAATATCATCACAATACCAGCCACCAGGTATAGAAAGTCCAACACCTCTGCCTGCTTTATCTTGGTATTGGAGTCGCCAAGTAAAACACAACATAGCCAAGCCCTGAATAGACAAAGCTTTTACCTACCTAGAGAAGAGACACAGCAAGATCAGTTCCACTAATGGACATCAGTCCCTCATGGCTAGTAGGTGGCCCCAGTAGCCAACATAAAACAATTAGCAAGGCAATTGGCCTACAAGCACCACTCTCATGCCACAGAACAAAGACCTCTCTCCCTCCCCCAGGAGTCTGAAACACTGAAAGCTGGGAGTGTGCCTGAGGGCCTTTGAAATACTTGCTTGAGCATAAGAAAGGAAGAACCATTGAAATGGTATTAAAGAAGGAAGGATTTTCTCACACAAGGTGATAAGCCCAGCAGAGGCTGTGTGGGCTCTTTATCTCTTGGTAAGGAATTGTTGCAGGCCCAAGGCCCATTCTTATGTGGTTGAGTGGGGGTCAAAAGACTGTGCATATAAAGCTGCCTTTCCCAACTGTAAACAACCCTCCCTCAATGTGGAAGATTCAAGTCCAGATATTTGTAGAATATCACAAATTCAAACACTTCCAATATAAGTTATTAATAACTCACACATAAGTTAGATAGATAACCTTTTTAACTACCTGTGTAGAAAAAAATATTTTCTGAGTAAATTAACTGTGTAAATTGGATTTATTTGAGTATGTTTAAAATAGTCAAGAAACTTTCGAGGGTTCTTAGGTATGTCAGTGTGTTTTTAGACATCTAACATATTAATTATAAACACATCTTATGTATTCACTAAAATTCAGCACAGTATATAACAGCCAAATTTTTACTAGCTTTGAATCCTGAAAATGCAAGTACTTCTTTATTGATTAACATGACAGCATTACTGCCTACAGTTTATGAGACTCTATGCCAGATACTCTGTAAGAGACTATGTGGTGATACAAAGATAAATAAGATACAGTCTCTTGAATCAAAGAACTTGTGGCCCCAAACTGAGACCATGACCACCAACAAGCAGAACAGGCTTCTTTCAACTTTCAGATTCATATGTAATCTCCTCTGGCTGCAGATGCTACATGACTCAGTTATTTTACAGCTGAAGACTGAAACTAATTAATCTACCCTCACTGAGCCCATTAGTGCAGGCAAGGAGTATATGTTTTTGAAAGGTCTGCCTTAAAGTCTTTTCTGTTCAGGACCATAGTGCCAGGCTAAGGAAATGCCTAGCCCTAGCAAAACATAAGCTTGTACGTAGACAAGTCTTTCGTCTATTTAAGTGCATCCTCTTCTTCTATTTGTGTTGTAGGGGAGCAGAATTTACCACCCCGAAATATGTCTCTTTGGATTGAGAGTTATTTTGGGCTGATTACTTTTAAGAACAAAAGACTCAGGAAGAAATTTTGACCTTCCCTCAACCGTCTAAAAGATTTTAAGATAGAAAGCCTGTTTTAGGAAGAAGCTATCACCATAGACAGCTGTAGCATAGTATGAACCAGGTGTGGTAGATGGAGGGGAATCTAGCAAGGCTTCTTTGATCAAAGTCCTCTCTGTGTCCCATTGTCTGTAGATGGCCCAACAAACATTTGTTTACCAAACTTTAACTCTTTACATCTTCCTGTAAATTGCCTCCTTTCCCTTTGAATGCCCAGACCCCCGCCCCTTCTCCATAATCTAGAGTGACATATATACCTCATTTTGCCTGACTGTTTTTGGAATTCTTCATGCTTATGTGAATTCCTTGTGTGCACGTATTAAACTTTGATTTTTCTCTTGTTAACTTGCCTTATGTCATGTTAATCATTAGACCAGCCATAAGAACCAAGAGGGGAAGGGAGGAATTTTCCCCTCCTTCACAATGTGTATGACTTTCTAATCCTCATCTTAGTACACTGAATTGCTGAATCTCTTCTCATTAATTGTGATTACCAGTTATCAAACGACCATAATACAGAAATCTGTAGTGCCTCCTAGTGCATGGAACAGCAGAGTTACTTTTTTAATATTAATAGTACATTTCTTTTGATGAGCTAATTTCAACATAAAAGAGATATTTGTAGAATCTCAACAAATCTCATTTGTACTATGGTTTTTTTTACCAATGTACACTTTTTATTGTTTGTTTTTTGCCATATTAAAGATGGTACTTTTCCTGGCTGTTGCTTGTACTACAGCTTGCCCTTTGATACTTATATTTTTAATAGGGCCATAGGCTCATATAACTTTATATCTAGAAGAGACCCTAAAGAACATCTAATTGATTCTCTTTATTTTACAAAATGTGAAACTGAAGCCAAAAATGAGGGAGAGAGAGAGAGAAAGAGAGATTGAGACATATGCTTGAGGCAGAGCAAGGGTCAAAATATAAGTCTCCAGATTTATAGCCCAGCGCACTTTTTCCAGCACATGGCTGGCTTTCATTTGCTGTGAGATTTATTAATAATGAACAAGCCTCAGTTTCTCAAACGCCTTAAATATAATCATTGAAATCTGAGTTACAGTTATTCTTTGGGTAGACAAAATGGTGAGAGAATGGATCAGAAGGCCTTTTAAAAAGGTACTGAAAAAAAAGTTAAGACCTTAACAAGAATCTAACCACAAGGTAGATGGTATACAGATTTGCTTATCTCTCTCTTTTATTTGCATATCATAGAAATTAGAGTGTGGTTAATTCTGAAATTCTAAGATGCAAAGGGCAGTTTCACCTCTCCCTGTTTATTGCTATCTTAGATGTTACAAAGTCTAATTCTCATGGCCCCTTCTATTTTCCTATAAACTGCGACTGATCATATTATACAGCTCTAGCTGTGCATTGGGATCCTTGGAAATTTGTTGAATGAACTATTTTCAAATGCAAGTCCAGGGACCTGCCTCTCTTACCAACAGAATTTCTAATGAGCTATGGCTAATCCTTGAACCACTTAAAATTCGTGCTTCAAGGCAAAGACACAATTTTTACATGAGGTATTTTAAGGTCCCATTATGATCATGAAGGCTTCCTTGGATATGCTATACTAAAATAAAACCTGCCACTTAACCATCAGAACAGTACAAATTCTTCTCTCCAATTACCACCTATTCCACTCTTCCCTTCCCCACTACTAACACTTTCAAATTGTATTCCACCTGTTAAAAGAACCTCATTCCACCTAGAAACTCTTCTTTAGATAGCCTTGGGCTGTACTAATATACATTGTCCAAGAGGCTGCCATCTTACTTTCTTTACTGATATTCTGCTTCCAAGGAAAATCTACGATGAAGTACTTCATTTGGTAATTTTCAAAGCCCTAGTTGCTTTTAAGTTCTATAAAAGGAAAAATGCCTCAGTGGCTTGTGTAGGGCCAACCAAGAGAACTGCTGACCAATTTTCACATCTCTCTATCGAAGAGGTAGCTGGACTATTTTCCTCTCTGTTATACGGATTGAAAGAGTGAGACTATCAACATTAATACGAATTATTCCAGTGTCTCAGACAGAACTAGAAGCCCGCTGAGGAAATGAAATCTTCTGACTTTCCCAAGACTCAAACTAGTCTTGTGTGAGTTTTACCTAAATTAGATCTTTCTGGAGTCGTCTTTTTGCTGTGTTGTATCCTTAATAGAAAATACAAGCTGAGGTTTTTCTATGATCTTTTCTGGGTTTGAAATGGAAAATGGAGTATAAGGATTTCAGTCCTTGAGATCTAGTCATTTTCCCCCTCTCTGTTCCCCTTCCTGACTTTTTTTTCCCTTTGGAGACGAAATGAGAAATTTAAGGCAGTTGACCAAACAAGGTTGGCCTGAGAAATGAAAGAAAGAATGGAATTGGAAGCGGGTAGGAGAAAAAGGCGTCATAGCCAGAAGAAAAATATAGATAAGAAAAGGAAAAGCTCCTCTCAGTCATCAAGGAGGAGGGCTCAAAGTAGCAATCTAGCTGCCCCTAGTCTTTACACTGACATTCACAACAGGAAGTATGCAATAGGGCAGGAGCGCTGTACCTCTATGTATGACTTCATAACACGTTTGTGCTCAAGGTCCTGGTCCATATTTAACATCCCTAACATGAGCCAGAGATGCAGCATCCTGAGCTAGCTGGAAACTTTACAAAAAAACAGAGACTCTTAGGGCTGGCCCCATGGCTGAGTGGTTAAGTTCGCGTGCTCTGCTCCAGGCGGCTCAGTGTTTTGTTGATTCGAATCCTGGGCGTGGACACAGCACTGCTCATCAAACCACACTGAGGCAGCGTCCCACATACCACAACTAGAAGGACCCACAACGAAGAATATACAACTATGTACCGGGTGGGCTTTGGGGAGAAAAAGGAAAAAATAAAATCTTTAAAAAAATAAACAAAAAACAGAGACTCAGATCTTTTATATTAAAGATTTGGTAATATAGGCCTTAGATGCAGTTGTCATCTCTATTATTTTTCATTTCAGAAGGCCATTTAGGAAGTAGATCATCTCTTCTTTTGAGTAATATACATATTTTAAAAATTACAGTATACTAAGAGCAAGAAGCTTGCTTAGGGTTTGGAGCTTTAATCCCAGCTTCAATATTTACTAACTGAATGGGCTTAGACAATCCATTTGAGTTTCTGAGCCTCAGTTTTCTTATTTGTCAAAGGAGAATCTATTTTGTAGTAATCAGTTGAGATAATGAGTGTGATACTGCTATGAGAACTAAAAAATGCTAGGAAAATAAGAGGGGCAGTATGTAAGAGAGAGAAACACCTTTCTGAGAACCTCAAAGATTCCACATATATAGTCATTTACTCTGCTGGCTCTGGCAACATTTAGATGGGAAAAAAACTAACAAGGTGATGTTGAAAGAATTGGAAATACAAGAAGAGAATCAGGATATGATTATACTATGGACGGAGAGATACAATTTCCATCACAATAACCCACAGCAACCCACAGAGAACTTAATATGGGAAGATCACTGTGTGTAGTGTTCTCCAGAGTTGAACTGGAATGAGTTCCTTTGGGGGCTGTGATCCTAACAAACTTAAAGTGTGATGAAGACAAAAGGTAATCCAAATAAGCAAAAACCTAAACACAAATAATAGATAATAGTAAATAAGTAGAGAATATGTAATTAATTATACTGGAAGGGAATCATAGCTAAAATTTATTGAGCACATACTATAGGCTATATTATTATCTTCCTGGTCTCTCTCACATATGTAAAGACAAATATTTTTTAGGAGTCAACCAATAGCAGTGTATCTAAGCCATCTCTTCTTTTTTGTGTAGGTCTTTTAGAGGGCAACTCTTTTCTTTGTCATCTAATATGGGTCCAGATACCAAGAACATGACCAACAAATAGACACTGAACTGGATTATCAGAGACCTTGCCAAATGCAAATTTCATACACAAGAGAAGGGAGAAGAAAGATTAAAATTGTCAGAGAAGATCATAAAGTAGAAGTAAAAACGCATACAAGAGTCCCTGTCTACATAGGAAAAGAATGTAATATTGTAGATGGAAGAAAGAAAGTTTTTACAAATGTATGGCTTTTACGTTATACCTACACTTTTCTTCAAAAGTGTTTAAAGAAGGTATAACAACTCTGGACACAATGATTTTAAAATGCTTCACACTTGTAGAGTAAGATTGGAGGAACTTGATGGAGGGACTCTCACTTGGAGGGTTTCAAGACTCCTGTTGAAATCCAGACAAAACTTAGCTAAGAAGCTGCAGCCCAAGGAAATAGTTCCTAAAAGTTACATAGTAAGTTTCTATCAATAATGGATACTTGTCAAGATGCGCTGAACATCTGTTGCTGTGTATTTCAAAATATTCTCCCATAAGGTCTTCGGTAATGTTGCAAATTTGAGAATTTCAATCACTGTATTTTCCTTCTATGGTCTGCCTAAGATAGGGGCTATTTAAATGTAAAATAGTATCAGCAGCATTCCCTAAACTTTAAAAGAGGAGAAATAAGGATTTAGAAAATAACATCCCTGATGTGACTAGAGGCTAAATAAATTGTAGTAAATAAATTACTCATAAGAATAAATTTCAAATTGGAGTGATCTTAAGAAGGAAGAAACAACATCCAGTGAACTCTAATATGCCATGTAGTGTAGCACCTTACATATATTATTGCATTTAACACTCACACTAACTCTGTAATGTAGTACTTATTCCACCCTCCATTATACAGAGGAAACTGACGCTTAGGTTAAGTCTTATGTAAAAGCATAGCGTGACCAAGCTGGTTTTCAACCCGGGGTCTAGTATGATGCCAAAGCCTGTGCTTTGTCTACTACATTTGCTGCTGAAACTTTACAAAAGCAGTTTTGTTAAAATGGATATGGGAGTGCCACACTGACCACAGAAAGATGTCAGTGCTTCCTCGCTCCAGGCTGTTTTTTTTTTTTAAAGATTTTATTTTTTCCTTTTTCTCCCCAAAGCCCCCCAGTACATAGTTGTATATTCTTCGTTGTGGGTCCTTCTAGTTGTAGCATGTGGGATGCTGCCTCAGCGTGGTTTGATGAGCAGTGCCATGTCCGTGCCCAGGATTCGAACCAACGAAACACTGGGCCGCCTGCAGCGGAGCGCACGGACTTAACCACTCGGCCACGGGGCCAGCCCCTCCAGGCTGTTTTTTATACCATCCCTTCCCACAGGCAATACATGAAGAGTACCCAAATTATCACACATAAGAGATCCCAACTCCCCTCTCTGTATCGAGTTTTAATCAGAGTTGGCTTATAGTTAGTATTTTTTATTGGAATAGTGTGTTTCTTAGGAAGAGTAATAAGAAATTTCTGGTAACTGAGGTGTCCCCCATCTACTTGGGCCAACTAATAGCAGAGATTTTACGGGAGGCTCGATAGGAAAACTCAAAAGGACATTTCTGAAGTTAAAAGTCCAGTGCTTACTTTTGCAACTCAAAATTATTTAGGAGCTGTCTATATCACTGGTGTTCAACCAGCTTACACTCTCACTTTAGTGAGTCAAGCATCAAAAACCTGTTGGATTATTCTGGAAAGGTTTGTATTAATTAAAGATAGCTAGGTTCTTCATATCAGTCATGCAGTTATGTTAAAACTGGGATGAGTTGATGTTGAGGTTCAAAATTAATCCCCCTTGAAGTCATCATATTTCTTTTTTACGTAGTTTTTATTTTTTATAAATATACATGACCATTGCTTAAAAAGTCAAAGAAAGAAAACCAGCAGTCTACCTCCCCATCCCATCTCCCCTCTCAAGTACCATTTCCCAGACTAATAGCTTTCAGCTCTTTTAGATGTTTCTTTTCATATTTATCTTACAGTTTTTAAATAACACGCTTATACTTGTATTTCTTAAGTTTTAGTTTTAGATGTTATCTCTTGACTTCTTAGTTTGAGATGTGAGGAATTCTCTTAACCATCATCTTCAACATCATCTTAGCATCATCTTTCACTTGTTTAATACTTTAACTGGATATAACTTTTAGGTTGGAGATAATTTTCCTTTTGAATTTTGAAAATAGTTCTCTAATATTATCTACCTGCCAGTGTTCCTGTTGAGAAAACTTACTCCCATTTCGGATCCTTCATATGTCACTTTCTTTGTTTTTCTGTTGGTTTGGTTTGTTTTTTCTAGGGAAGCTCTTAGAATCTTCTCATTGCTTCAGTTCTCTGAAATTTTATGATAATGTGCCTTTGTACAAGTTTCCTTTCATTCATTTTATTTGGTTGGCACCTTCATTCTGGAAACTCATGTCCTTCAGTTATGGAAAACTCCATTTCATTATTTTATTGATAATTTCCTCCCCTGTGATTACTTTTCAGGCTTTTATGGAAATTCTATTATGATGAAGTAGGACCTCCTGAACTGATTTGTTTTCTTATCTTTTCTGTAGTTTTCAAGGTCGGACATTATACAGATTTTCTGTGCAGTTTCATCAGCTTTTTATTCCAACCATTCGATCGATTTCTTTTATTGTTCTGTGCATATTGATAATGATGATGATGATGATGACATCCTGTTTTTCTCCCTGTACTTTGTCTGTTACCTCTAAACTCCCTTTTTCGTTTGTTTGTTTTGGTCTTTTTTTCATTTTAGAAGTTTTAATTTTAAGAGTAAAGCACTTAAAAGCTGGCTGCAATTTCTGCATGTGCATTATCTTTCCTGGGTCAGTCAACCAGCCCAGGCAAAAATCCATCCACCAATCCCTTTCTTGGGATTTTAATCCTGGTTTCCAGTGCTCTAGAAATTGAGAGAGAAAGGGCTGAGAGCATTCCATCACTCAGGATGTAGATTCCCAGATAATAACCTGTTTTCAGTCGTGGCAGCCTCATTCTCAGCTGTGCCAATGATCCATAGGTCCAGTATCCCCTTGCTTCAACCACTCTCGTTTTATGTCTGAATAGGGAGTACATCTGGAGATCTAAGTGCTCTTCACATAGACTATCAAACATTTCTCTGTTTTTTTTTCTGAACCATGTCCACATCCAGAATCCAGAGCTACCGAGTACTTGTAATTTCTGACCCTTCCTTGGTTCTGAACATAAAAATTTACTTGTTTCATTGCTATCCTCCATCCTGGTCCTTCACTCCTCTGAGACACCGAGCTTTCAGCTTTCTAAGTTCTATTATATCTGTTACTACCCCTCAGGTTATTTGCACGACTCTTCTATTGTTTTTTTCTCCTGCATTTTCTTCAATCTTATGATTTTTATCTAATTTTCATTATTTTCGTAGATGTAATCTGTCATTCCTAACCAGAAGTCATCATCATCTTTATTCTTCCCTTTTGTAGAGCACGTAGTACTGTCCCCTAGTTTTTGTTTTTTTAAAGAACAAATGCCAATCTTAGAAAACAAACAGAAAAAAAGTTGAAATGACTTCCATCAGACTTTTAATGTTCTTTATATTTTGGCTACACTAAAAGAATCTATATCCCTCTAATGTCAGCAATAGGTGCATTTTCTCTCCACATTTCCCAACAATAAGACTACCAAAGAAAGAATTGCAGGCTCGTCTGATGTGCTTCTAGAGCATGTAAAGAAGCAGGTGCCATGTAGAGCAGTACATGTTGTTTTTGACATGCTTCACATGGAGAGTAAGGTTGGCGGTGTTTTATCGAGAACTCTGACTTAGAGTGTCTCACGTACTAAGACTCAATTTGCTGTCTCACTATGGTAATTGATATCTTAGCTAAGCCAGAGGAGCTTAAGAATCACCACGAACTGGCATTTATTCTAAGCACTGTTCTGTGGGAGGGGTTTCAAAGCTCTCCTCTAAAAATAGAGGAGCACACGGCTGGCCATGAAGGCTCCTGTCTACGTCAAATTGTAAATCCTTTTTCCTATAAGACATTTACTCTACACCTCAGCAAAAACTATCTGGACACAATCCTGTCAGAAGCCTGTGTACATAACTGGAGAGGGAACCATAAATGCATTTGGCATTCCTGTTGAGAAGATTGCACATTCAGAACCTAATTCTTGTGGCAGAAAATATTTGCCTCTCACCAGTAGCAGAGACATTCTGTTATACAGCTATTTGAAGGATAAGGAAATCACGAGGACATTAATAAAACACGTAGAGTTTAGTGTAGCATAAGCGGGCAAGCAATGCAGAGGGATTTTTTAGAACAGGCTACTTCATGCCTGAGGCCATTCTCAGGTACAGAAAGGAGAAAGCTTCCAGAGGATGTCAAAAGGTGCGAGTGATAGTTACCAACATTAAAATAGAGAATATTTTATATACGTATATATAATACATTACATATATTATATACTTAGTATATATTCTATGTTATGTATATTACATACTCTCTCTATATCTTAAAGTTGAGTAGCACGAATGAATGAAAATGTATGGGGAAAGCTCATCAACTATTGAAAAGCTTTTTTAAAAAATGTGGCATAAGGATACGTCTATCTGTTAACGAACACATAGAATGATTAGAAATATTGGACTATTTCTGCCGTTGGCCCCACCCCTGCCTGTGAACACATTTGGCCTAAAATGAGGGGACAGATGAACAGATGAATCCCTTTATGAAAATCAACTGTAGGCCAGAGAAAGCTTTGGTCAGAATAAATACTGACATCTGCAGATGGAATGAACTGCAGGGCAATGTTTAATATATCTCAGCTTTTCTTGTTTAACATTTAATGCGATTGGGCAATGTGCTGGCGGCTGTGCAGAATGTGAGCACAACATGGTTTCTTTCTTCAAGAGTGGAGCAAAGACATTATTAGATAAGGAGAACTTGATGTGAACACCATTTGTATGCCTTTGCCTGCTGAATTCAAGAAGCCCAGATTTATAAGATCAAATGAAGTTAAATGAGTAAATGAGCTCCACTGTGTTTTTACTGTGACGGTGGTATACAAGAAAAAAAAGTCTTACTAAGGGTATGGGACTGGTGCGTATGAAACAATGAAAGACTAATGTATTAAGGAAAATGGAAGATGATATATAATCAAGTGCTAGATTTAGAGGGATTAAATAATAAAACAAATATTAAAGGAGGTCAAAGAAGGAAGCTACTATGAGCTGGAATATTCAAGACAGAAGAGTTGTGGTGGAAACGAAAATAGATTGGCTTTCTAATATGCAACCTATCAGAAATACTCTTAAATTCTAGAATTTAGACCACGACAATATATCTAGGATATATTAAGTAAAAAATGGTAAAATATTCAAAGAGTACATTTCCTATGCTCTCAGTTCTATAGAAATAGATAAATAAATCATATCTGAGAAGAATATAATCCAAAGTGTTAACAGTGATTACACCTGAGGGAAGGATAATAACAGACTGTAGCTTTTCAAATCATGTGTTTCCATATCACTTATTTTTTAAATAATCATGATTTACTTTTGGAATTAGAAGAGAGTGAGGTTATATCAGACCTCCTGGTAACTCATTCTTTCCTCAATTTCAGACATACTTACAGCCCAGGATACGATTTTGCCTGAATAGGTAGGGGAAACCAGAATTCCTGGACCAGGTTTATATCATTAGAAAGCAGTAAAGGTATAAATATGAGTGCAGCAGATATTAAAGATGAACGGAGAATATCATGAACAAGATTATCCTAATATTTTGAAAACATGAGTGAAACAGAAGAAATAAAATTACTGAAACTGATGCAGGAAGAAATAAAACATCTTATTTGTTTTATGCAATGGAGTCAGTATTTAAAAGTATTAACACAGAAAAATCACTAAACCCAGGCAGTTTTGTGAGAGTGTTCTATCAAACATTCAAGAAATGGCGTATTCTAACCTTTAAAGGAATAGCAAAAGAGAGGATACTCCAAACCAATCTTATAAAAGCAGTATAACTTTTATACCAACACAAGAAAAGGTTAAAATGAGAAAAGAAAAATCATAGGACCCCCCAGTCCTCAACAGTAGTGCAAAAATTCCAACTAACTTATTAATGCATGAATTCCAGACATGTATCAATGTCAAACCATTATAGTCTAATTTGATTTATTCCAATAATGATAGTCTGATTTAACATTAGAAAATCTAACATAATTTGCTACATTTACAAATTAAAGAGGAAAAAGCACATGATTAGCTCAAAATAAATGCAGGAAAAAATTGGTAAAATTCAACATCCATTCACAATTTTAATATAAACTAGCAAACTAGATATGGAAAGGAACTTCTGTAACTAAAAAAAAAGCTATTTACAAAATCTACAGCACAGCCGCTTTGGTAAACAGTTTTGCAGTTCCTCAAAAAGTTAAATATAGAGCTGCCAATATGACCTAGGTGTACACTGGAGAGAACTGGGAACATATGCACACAGAAAAACTTGTACGATAATTATTTGTAGCAATGTTATTCAAAAAAGCCAAAAAGTAGAAACAACTCAAGTTGAAAATCCATCAGCAATGAACTGATCTTAAAATAATGGTATATCCATACCATAAAGTAAAAACTAAATAAAAATTAATAAAAACAATAAAAACTAATGAAGTGCTGATACTTGCTACAACATGGATGAATCTTTTAATCATTATGCTAGGTAAAAGAAGTCAGACACAAAAGGCCCCATATTGTATGATTGCATTTATATGAAATGTCCAGACAGAAAGTAGATTGTGGTTTCCAGAGACCGGGGGTTAGGGAAAATGGGTAGTGACTATTAATGAGTAGAGGTTTTATGTTTGTGGTGATAAAATATTCTTGAATTGGAACGTGGTGATGGTTGCACAACTTTCTGAATGTACTGAAAACCACTGAATTATATACTTTAAAAGGGTGAATTTTATGGTATGTGAATTATATATGAATGAAATTTTCTTTAAAACCTACAACAAACATCATATTCTACAGTGAAATGTAAAAAGCATTCCCTTTAGAATCAGGAATGCGATAGCATGCATCCTATCACCACATCAATTTAACATAGTACTGGAGGCCCTGACCAGTGTATTTGGGAGAGATACAGAAAGAAAATATAAGGTTAAAGGGGAAGAAACAAATTCTCATTATTGCCTGACAGTATGATTGTCTATATAGAACACTCAAGATACTCAAAAGAATAAGCAGAAAGATTATTAAAATTTAAAGAAAATTTTTCAACAAATGATGCTGGAACAATTGGACATCCACATGCAAACAAAAACAAGAGAGAAAGAAATGAATCTAAAGATAAACCTTACACTTTTCATGAAAATTAACTCAAAACGAATCACAGATTTAGTCATAAAATACAAAACTAGAAAATTTCAGAAGACAATGTAGGAGAAAATATAGGTGACCTTGGCTTTGTCAATGACTTTTTAGATATAATATCAAAATCATGACCCATGAAAGAAAAATAATTGATAATTTGGATTCATTAAAATTAGAAACTTCTACTCTGCTAAAGACAATGTCAAGAGAATTAGAAGACAAGCCACAGACTAGGAGAAAATATTTGCAAAAGACACATTTAATAAAGGACTGTTATCCAAAATATATACAAAGAATTGCTAAACCTCAACGATAAAAAACAACACACCAAAGAAGACATACAAATGACAAATAATTATATGAAAAGATGCTAAATAGCATATGTCATCAGGGAAATGCAAATTAAAACTACAATGAGATACCACTAGACACCTATTAGAATGGTTATCACCCAGAAATCTGAAAATACCAACTGCTGGTAAAGATACAGAGCAACAAGAACTCCCATTTATTGCTGGTGGGAATGCCAAATGGTACAGACATTTTTACGATAATTTGGCAGTTTCTTGCAAAACTAACCATACTCTTATCCTAGGATCCAGCAATCATACCCCTTGGTATTTACCCAAAGGAGTTGAAAACTTATGTCCACACAAAAACCTGCACATGGATGTTTATAGAAGCTTTATTCATAATTGTCAAAACTTAGAAGCAACCAACATGTCCATCGGTTGGTGAATGGATAAATAATCTGTAGTACATCCAGACGATGGAATATTATTCAGCACCAACAAGAAATGAGCTATCAAGCCATGAAAATACATGGAGAAAACTTAAATGCATATTGCTAAGTGAAAGAAGCCAATCTGAAAAGGCTACATAACGTATGGTTTCAACTACGGGACATTATGGATAAGACAAAACTGTGGAGATAGTAAAAAGATCAGTGGTCACTATGGCTTTAGGGGAAGGGAAGGGAGGAAGAATAGGTGGAGTTCAGGGGATTTTAGGGCAGTGAAACTCTACAGCTACAAAGAATGCGTCAACTTTTTCTGAAAATATTGTGTTCCTTCAAGTGTCTTCAATTTGTTTCTCTGTACCTAGAATGTCCGTATGCACGTTCTCTGCCTGGTGAACTCATTCCTTAGTACCTTACTCAAATTCCCCCACTTTGAAAAATCAGCCTTAGTCTCCCAGGCAGAATTAGTTGCTCCCATTGCTAGACTTTCCTAGTACTACAATAAAATTGAAACAAACTGTATTTTTGAAAGGCAATTCGGAAATATTTGTCCAAATATTCACACGGCCTGTGATACAAAACTTCTATCTCCAGGAATGCATCGCACAATGATAAACACAAAGCTTTTTATTAGATTGTTCTTTGTTTCTTTTGAAATACCAGTCACCTGAAAACTAACAAAATGTACATGAGAAGAGACTGGTTAAGTACATGCGGCTTATATCCATACAATAAAATGTCGCTTAGTTATTAAAAAGAGCGAGGAGTGGGCACTGATTCGGAAAAATCCCCAAGATACCCTAAGGGAAAGAAAACAAGGTGCAGAGGAATGAAAATAATGTGTGTATGTGTGGGTATGTGTAAAAAAGTTGCTGAAAAGAAATACAAGAAACTGTGAATACTGTTTGTCTTTCTATAGAGGGATCGAGTGGTTGGGGTAGTAGTGTCACTTTTTCTTGTATTTCCTTCTATTCTGCCTGGACTTGTTTTATTGCATGCACTAGTTTCCTTTTTAACACAAAGATTTTTAAAATTAAAACTCTTGTAGGCTTTAAAAATGAAAATCCTACTTTTGTAGCCAGTCTGTTCCAGTCTGGTTTATCTGCTTGTGTGCCAGGTTTTCCCACTTGACTGTGAGCAACTTAAGGGTAGAACCTGTTATTCATTTTCATAAACCCAGTGCCTAACACAGTGTCCCGTGGTAATAGGAACTCAGGAAACTGAATAAAAGGATGACTAGATATTTATTGATGTAATTTATGGGAGAAAGAATGAATACAGGAGTAACTGAATGAATGAAGGATAGATAGTAAGGTCAAGTTCATTAAAGGACAGCACTTATATTAGTTCTTCAGACCCTCCTCCCTGATCCCTCATGTACGTTTTGAGGATCCATTACAAGAAGATTTTCAGGAAAAACAGCATTGCTTTATATTCAGAGGTGACCTATCTGATGAAGACTACAGAATGATATTAATTATGCAAGGGAGCAACGAGGTACATTTCATCCTAGCTTGCGTCAAAAGCAAGTCACTGTGAAATGAACTGAATGATTTAACAACACCCAATGCATAAAAGGGCCTCCTCACCTTAAAGGTCTTCAGGACAGCCTCTTAATTTGATTTCTGTTTTGTTGTGCTATCTTCATTTTATGGTCTTTAGTTCTCCTTATTACAAATGTAATTTTTAAGGGTCAAATTAATTTAATTTCACTTTGGCTTTGGAATGCTTGAATGCAAGGTTGTGAAAACCACTAGCTTAAAACAGGTGCTCTGCAAAACTTTCTGCCAGACCTTCCTAAGTCACCAGGACATCTACAGGAATCAGTGTGAGCAGGAGAGCTCACAGCTATGCTGGAATAGTAAGGAGAAATTATAGATGTTTCACACACTGTATCAACATTGGAGGGTGACATTGTCTTTGCTCACACAGCATCTTCCACCTCTGCAGCCTACAAGACTTGTTTCACCCTTTTTTACCTATCAAAATCTTGCCCATACTTTGAGATGCAACGCAAATCTACCTTCTTGTGTGATGTTTTTCCTTGTTGACTCAGCCAGAATTCTCTCTCCCTCCTCTAAGCCGCTTGTTAGAAGTGAACATACCTTGCTTTGTATCTTATACCATATTTACCCCTTTGACCATCTTAGCTCAAGTGAATCATGAGCTCTTGGAGCACAGGGAACATGTCTCACACTACTTTATATCTCCATCCTCCTCCCTACCCCATTCTAATAGGTGTTCTTTTACATTTTTGGAGTCACAGACAACTTTGAGAATTTGATGAAAACAAACTTCAGGGGGAAATATGCATATGCATAGAGTTAAATTTTCCATACAATTCCAGGGGGTCAGAAGTATCTGATCTAGCACATGTTCAATTACTGTTGATTACAATTAAGAAGACAACATCAGCTACACTGATGAGCTTGGAGTTAAACACATTTGGTTTGTATCTCAATTCTGCTGCTTATTAGCTGTGTGACCTTGGCCAGATTATTTAACCTTTTTTTGTCTTCATATACTCTTCTGTGATACAGGAATAACAGTAGCACTTTCCTCTTAGGTTTGTGGAGAAGGCTAAGTGAGAATAGGAATTTAGCATTGTATGGACTTAATTTATGGGTTCATGCTTTTCCAACACTCATACAACTAAATATATAGTGAAGACAGAATTCCAATCTGCGTTTGTCAGACTTTAGAGCTAACCGGAGCAAGTCAGACCAGGGTACAAATCCAGGCTTCACCATTTACTAGCCGTTTAACCTTGGCCAAGTAAGTTGATGGTTTCCAGCACAATAGACATTTCCTCAGCTAGCACATACAGTATTTAGTACCTTTGCTGTGTATAGATAGAATTGGGGAGAGGACCTGAGACAACAAAGAGACTGGAAGGAAGGCATAGTTTCTGTCCTCAAGGACTTTACAACCTCCTTGGGGAAAGAAAATACTGGAGTGATAAATAATAAATAAGGCTTAATAAGTGAAGTGTAAATGATGTGTGAAGGCTGTAGCAGGTGAGTCAAAGGAAGAAGGCAAGGCCATCTGGAAAGTCTAGCTGGGCTGATGGGGGCAGGCAAGGCTTTCTTACATTGGTCTTTTCACTACCTCTTCATGCATTCAGTGGAGACTGTTGCCCAGTTATTTTCAGATCCTCAGTGTGGCTTTCATTGTTAAGTCTCTTATCATTTTTTCATTTGATCTTACTCATCTTCTGAGACTGCTGCATAGGCTCAAAGCTGAGTAAACTGCTACCTCAGCGTGTCATCACAAAACAGCGATATATATTGACTCTCTGTCAAACATCAAACTGATCTTTTAAATTGCTTTGATGACTTATAAGGCTGTGTTTAGTGAAGGTCTAGTTTCATTGTATGATGACTAGCTTTTGTTGCTTAGAATAGACTGTGCAAGTTTTCTAGAATAAGGTGAAACATTTCTCCAGTTTCAAAGACTCTCACACCCTCTTTGACTTCTGTCTTGATTAGAGAGAAAAACACTGTTCACCTGCCAGTAGACTAAGACCATGCCCAGTGGCTGAATACATAGGGTTAGCATGACTAAATTCCATTTTCTACTCCCATTCACGCAATTGAATTAAAGACAATTCTTGGGACAATGAGATAAATGATTAAAATGTGTAATTGGAAGGATAGCCCTTCAGGAAAAGAGGTTGTTGTAGGATGAATATTGTCCGAAAGAAGATTGAGAGCATCTGCATATAATCCTCTGATCTTTACTCAAAGTCTAATTTTTCCTTGCTGAATTTGCTATTCCATTGGTTTCTCAACCCAGGCTAAGGACCGTTAATCCAGTCTGCAAAAGTGTCCTCCTGCATTATTGTCACACATGCTGTTTCTTCTGCTTGGAATGTCTACCCTAAACTCTTTGCCTATTTAACTCCTTATTCCTCTGCTCTTGGCTCAATAGATATCTCCTCAGGGAAATCTTCCCTGACTATCATGACTATGCCAAATACACCTACTATAAACTCAAATGACACATGTGACTTTCCTTCACAGAAGGTGGAACAGTTGCAACTTTATTGTTTGGGTAACTGTATTATTAATGTCTGTGTTCTCTCACTTATACTATAAATTCATGAGGGCAGGGACCTGAGCACATAGCATAGTTCCTGGCTCATAGTTGGTGCTCAATAATCACTTGGTGAATGAATGCACAGATTTCAGTTTTCCCTAATTAGATTGTGTGTTAGAAGATGCAGGCATATGCTATGCTTTAAGAAAAAATATATACAGATTGAAAAGCTTCACTTGTGAAATTAAGGGCAAATTAGGAATGGAGGATTGTTTACTTGTTTATCGGCAAGGCAGAATTAATCAGATTCCCACGTAACTTACTATTCCAGACTGTGCTGTACATGAGACATGTCAAACGAGTATCCGACATTGTAAACCCAAGACCTCAGTAACTCTACTAATCTAGCTCTCTACTTTTAAGTAACTTTCTGTCAGTGTTTAGAATCTAAACTTTAAAAAAAAACACTACCAGGAATTAGAGTGAGATAATGAAATATTTTCCATCTTTCTCTCTCTCTCTGTTTCTATCTCCATATGAAACTTATATGTCAAAAACATGTAGACAGTAGGTACATTGAAAAGCTCACAAAATGGGAGTCAAACAACCTGGATTATAGTCTTCTAGTCTTAACTCTGCCAATAATCCACTATGTGATTTTAGACAAGTTATTTAATCTCCCTCTGCCTTATTTTCTTTAGGTGTCAAATTTGGCTAATCATACCAGACTTGCATACCTAACCACTTCATGAAGAAGAGAAAATGAAATGGCGAATGTGAAAATGTTTTGAAAAGGGAAAAGTGTCATTCAAATGCAAGTGTGATGGAAGGCCTATGCCATGAGTAGCAGAGAGTGTTACTTCCAAACAAAATGAAAAGACTTGGGTTCATTCTCTGGAAGCTCAGCCCATATGGGCTAACTTGCATAACTATACTCTTATCTGTCAGCAGGGCTCCTTCCAGCATTGAAAGAACCCTATAAATCTCTCACCTTCTCTCTTGCTCCACTTGCTGAATCAGCCTTTGTGAAAGTATCCCCTCCAGTGTGTAATATTTTGAAGAAACTTTCAAGAAAACTCTGTGCCCAGAGAGTGCTGATTCAGCACAGCAAATGAGGTGACAGAGATGTATTTGGAACATTTCATTGGCAGGAACCTGGTCCCACCAAGCCTGCAAGAATAAGGAAGTACATGTTTGGCCAAGGGAAGCACATTGCTTAAAAATCACTATATGTGTTTCTCAACTTGGAGGCACATGGCATGTGGAGTAAAAAGGTATCACCATGTTTTAAAGGCACCACCTTATACATTCAAATAGTCCATATTTAATTTATGGCACATAGTAATCCCCTTTCCGTCTTCTTATGCCTCCATACATAATACAACAGCTGCTAAAAAATGTACCCTACAGTGTTATATGTCACCATGCCATAGGACATGAAGTAGGAAGGCACCCTTTTCTATAATGCATAAAAAATAAATCAAAATTATTCATAAGCATGATTGAAGACAAATAATTCTCCCTGGCTTAAAAAAAATTATTATGCTGCAACTGCTTTACTCACCCACCCGTAGTTTTGACTGGCAGAGCCTTACATTTTGATGATTCTAATCTTTAGTAACACAGTGCTTTCCTGAATCCTGTTCACACTTAGCTGCCAGACACAGAAGGCATTTTAAAGTATTATTTTCAAAGATAACACAATGTGACAGGAAAACACGTGTGCCAGTAATAGGTGGTAGATTGGGGTTGGTGGTAATGGGATGCAATCTGAATGACCCTTTTTCAAACAAGCTTGCCAGAGAAAGTCACTCAAACTAATTAGACAACATAAATAGATTACTTGCATTCTTCCTGGTTACCACAGATATTTATCTTTTTGAAAGAAGATGAATAAAATGCAGTCCAGTTAATCATTAAAATGAAGTAACAGATCAGTTCTCTATAAGCATCAAATCTGAACTTTCCCACTAGTATCTGGTTAAAGAGAAAAAAACACAAAAATATTTTTACTCTAAAATCATATTTTCATGTTTTTCCCTTTCAAATGATTCATTTTTCATGGCATAAAGAAAAGAGAGTTACTGGAAGTAATCTAAGGAAAATAAGGAAAAGCTTGAGGAGAATAAAGTTAAGTATTTTTGCCAAATGTACTTTACATCCATTGAACATGTGTAGTTTTTCTATCAGGTTGATTTTCATGCAAACTTCGAAAGTCAGCCAATATTTAGAATCTGCCAGAGCTAATAGCGCATTTGATTGTCCATCATTCCATCTCCGTTCCCATCTGTCTGTGAAATCTAATGATTGTTGTGAAAGAGATCACAGCTGTTTTTCATCTTTGTTTTGAGGCATACATTTTTATTCAGACTTACTATTATGTATTTTCATTTCCTGAAGTTATAGAAGCAACTTAGCCGGAATCATTTCCAGCTGGAAAGGCAGCTCTTTTCTCTTCCAAGCACAGTTGGATGCTGTGATGCCTCTTCTCAAGGTCATACTTTGACAACTGGCATGGAGATGGGCTGTTTTTGACCTTCCTACCTTATTTTTCAGTATCTATCTTCTCACCCTTCCCACCCCTCAATCCTGGCCTTCTCAATTAAGCATTTTTCCCAGATCTATATCCTCCACCTGCTATCACCTCTCATCAGAATCTTCTAATACTGTAAACTTTCCTCCTCTCCCTGTCTACAACAGGCCACAGGATCTGGGAATTAGTAGATTAGAAATCAATCCTATAATTTATGTAAAGTTTATTAATATAAGCAGTGGGTTAATACATTGCTTATCCCAGGAATGTTGCATTCAAACAAGAATTCCCCGGTGGGATTACTTCCTAATTACAAAATCTCAGGCCTCATTGTCAAATGTGGAGGACTATGCCACTCAAAAACCAAAAACCCCTAAGAGATAAATTGGGTGAACATCCTTACTAGCAAGAGAAATAGTTTTTCATAAAGGGTTACTATGTTCTAAGGATTTGTAACTTCAAAATCAGAATATAAAAGCGTATTTAGAACAAGTGGCCTTATTTAACCAATTAACAAATTTTCTGATGGAGAAGTTTATCTGCTCCCTCATTGTTACCCCAGATTAAATTCTATCACAATAGTTCTAACAGAATAAAATATGTAAGTACTTCAAAGATGACTGATCTCTTCTCCTGAGCTGTGCCCTCACTAGACTACAAAAATGTCCTTTGCAAACTAGCATCATAAAGAATAAAATTTTAATCCTAACAAGAAGCCTCTTGACATATACTGGTTTTTTTTCACTTTTATAAATGAGTTCTGTGTTTTACTGTTTTTTTTGTTTTGTTTTGTTTTCAAAGGTGCGACAAGGGGTATAGAAGGAGTTGCCTTACTTTCTGAGTTAAGAAAACTCAGTAGACGTGGTCTTAGCTTTCTGTGATACTTCAGATTAGGAGATGATCTGGAAAGTGTAGTTTGGTTGTTGAAATATTGTAATTTTGTGACAGCTAATGTATAATGGAACTACTGTTTAAATTCAAACTTTTTCTATCCAGGACAGATGGTCACCATAGATACAAGGTTAAGCTATTTTTCACATCTGATCTAAACTTGTTTTTATGGGATTTTGATCTGTTAGTGCTTTGCGATTGTTAGAGGCATCAGAGAAGCTGGTTTGAGGCAGATGGTGAGACAAGCTAGGTGGTGAAGTAGAAAGCACTATGGGTTTGATTGAGACAGACTTACACAAATCTTGGCTGATATGTTATCTAACTGAGTGATTTGGGGCACTAATCTCCATTTCTGAGCCTGTTTCCTCTTCTTTAAAACAGGAAGGGTTATAACAACCAGCTGGTATCCTTTTTATGTGCATTAAATGGGAAAATATATGAAATGTTTATAATAGAGTGATCGATATATAACGAGTACTCACAATATAATCATTATTTTCTGTCCCCTTATCTTCATTTCTATGAGCTTACCCAAACTAAGGATTCTCATGTCAATATCTGAGAGCTTTAGGGGCAGTTTTTCTTGTTAAGTGTAAGACACGATTAGTGTTATTATTAGAGCACTTTAATAATAACAAAATACAAAGGGACAAAATAGGTTTTTAGGTACATACAGTGAAGATCAGGTCAGCTTCGGGCTGGGTGACGGGGGAGTGGAGGACATTGAAAATCTCTCTCAAGTGTTTCCTGAATGTAGTGTCCTTGCTATTATCTGCAAAGTGTTTTAGCTCCTTATTGAGCTGACATTGCACTGACCTTAAAGAGATGAATCACGTGGGTTGGATGGACAGAAGGCAAGGTATAACAGAAATGTGACCTAGTGATAATTTGGCTCAAGTCAGAGGCTCAGGGGTGTTTAGAAAAACCACATTGAAAGAGCAATCAACTGAAAACATAGTCTAACACTTGTGAGATAGTTCAAGGTGGCAAAATTGAGTTCACCTTTTATTCATAGACTCTATTACAGCCCCCTGCTATTTAAAGACATTTGTCGCCTGAAATGAGGTTTTTAGATTTAACCTCCCTGATTTACTATCTATGCTGTTTTTAAAAGAGATATCAGACCATAGCAGCTTTCCTGTGGTGCTAGATCAAACTTGGATTGACGTAGATGCTACTTCCTTCAAGGGGTGTTTCAGCCATTGGGGAGGTGACACAGCCCGGGAGCAGGTTTCTGAAAGATTATAACCAACTGTTACATGCTCAGGACCCAAGCTCCAAAGGAAGCCCTTGTTCTGCACTTCCCATCTGTTGAAGCTAGTTTGTCTATTTACATGGATTGTTTCCCCTTTCAATTAGGTTATTGTGTGTACTGTATATGTCCTCATAAATAGATACAAAATATCACAGCATTCAACACAGGCAATTGTTGGAAATATTGGAATGTGACTAAAAACTATCCCTCCCAATTTGCTAATATATCTGACATTCTTCTTACATGCACCACCCTCACCACACCTGACAACCCTCACTGCTTAATGAGCATTTTACCGAGACATAGGCCAATAGACTATAGGGAGATAGATTCTAGCCCCAGTTTAAGAAAAATCAATCTTTCTCTAATATCTGTAGCATTCAGATCAATAACGCACCTAACACCTGAGGATTACTATTAGCGAAGCTGATGTTTCTTTACTTTCACTAGCTCCTGGAATACCTTAGGATAGAAATACAATTATTTTAATGTTGAAAATATAAAAATATTAATTATTAATTTTAAAGGTTGTTTACTATGTGGCTGATGAATGGATAGGCTATTTAAATTTTGTCATAACTCAAGCAAGATGAGTAGGAATAAGGCCCCAGGCCTTAAGAGGAATGAATTTGAAAAGTTTATGTGTCTCGCTTCCTATTCAGGGTCCCATTGCACCTTCAACCTCTGCTGTGAGGGTGGAGTGATTTACAGGCACTGTTAGACCTCAGAGTGATTCCCAGAAGTTAAAGCTGAGCATAGTACTTCAATAAACCACTATAATAGATATTTTATTATTGTGGTTCTAAATGTCCTGCAATGTACAGTAATTCAGATATAAAATAAAGGCAATTAAAGCCCATTATACTAAGGATTACTTTGTACTAATGATACAGAGATTGCTTGCTCCAAGAAAGAATTCCCTCTGAAGTCGCTGAGGAAAGAAGCTGAAGTAGGTGGTGATAGGAGAAAGGGGCATTTTTTTTTTTGAGATAAGTGATAGAGAACACATTGATAATTTCTCATAATAGAGGAGAACAATGGCTTTTTTGAATGTTTTCGCTGATGGTACCTCAAATTGTTTTTCATTGATGATCTGAATCAAGAGAATCCTGAGGTCTAGGGTATAGTAAATAGGTTCAGAAAAAATATTTCCCTGAAGCCTTTGAGTCTAAAGGTGACCTATAGATGGCGAAGACCACCTTTCTCCCTCCCTCAAGGGTCTGGGGTTAAGCCACACCTAGGCAGCCCATAGAAGTGAATCCATGCATTCTTAAATAAACTTTTATTGAAAGTTTACTTGTTCCAAGTCCCCTGTTAAAAGCACTGTAGTATGTCACTTAAGAGGGTGAGCTCTCCAGATAGATAGATAGCCTAGGTTCAAATTCTGGACTACTAGTTGCGAGAGAGAGCTTAATTGTAATAGTAACAACAACAACAACAATAATAGAAAACCAATTTTGAATATTTCATTCTATCTTTTTTGCCTCAGTTTTCTAAACTTTAAAATAGAGTTGATAATAATACCTCCCTCATAGAGCCATTGTGGCATTGAGTTAATATACGTAAAAACAGTTCTAACAGTCTGCTATAATTATGTTTTTCATAAATTTTGTCTGTTTTTATTATTATACAATCCAAATACCTATTCTCTCCAGGCTCTTAACGGCAGGAACACAGCTTTTGGAGAGTGTGAACCAAAATACACACCTTTTCCTTCTGTAACTTTTCCATCAAAATTCATTCATTTAACCACCAGATATTTGTTGCACTCTTACTATATGTCAATCACTGATCTAGTATAGGTACTGAATATTCAATGATAAACAAGATAGACAATGCCTTGCTCTCATGGTCTTTACATTTTAGTTGAGGGAGATTGACAATAAAAACAAAGGAAAGCAATAAGTGAATGTGATATTTCCAGCCAGTGATAAATGCCATGAAGTGATAAGTGTGATGAAGAAAAAAAGAAAGTAAATGGGATAGAGAATGATCTGGGGGACACAATATTAAGTTAAGAGGTAAAGGAGGGCATATGTCATATTTCACTTAATCATTGGATGTCTACATTGTACAAGGCCCTGGTCTAGGTTTTGGAAACAAAGCAGTAAATGAGGAAAAAACGTCCTTACTCTGATGAAGCTTACATTCCCATCTTGGGGAAGGAATTAAACCAAGTAAAACAATAAAGGGATTAAAATAAATTGATTAGTAATACATGCTATAAAGAGTGGGAATGGGATGAAGAGTGACTAAGAGACTATTTAAATTAGGTGGCCAAGAAAGGACTCTCTGATTAGGTTTCACTTACCTACAATCTTAGAGACAAGGAACTAGCCTCATGAAAATCTGCATGTTACAGGTAGAGAAAATACCAAGTTGGATAATATCCTGAGTTGGAAATGATATTTGCATATTCAAGGAATAAAACTAAGGAGAGTGTGAGTAGATGAAACAAAGGCTTTGTGGACCATGCTTTAGAGTGCGGATTTTTTTCTTGGCATAATGGATAGACATTGGGAGATTTTTAAGCATAAGAGTGAAAGGATCTATTTCACTTTAAAAAACAAATAACTCTGGCTGCTGGATGGAAAATGTACTGTAGAAGGTCAACAGTTGGAGCAGGGAGATATATTAGGAGACTATTGCAATGGTCTAGGTAAAATATGACAGTGGCTTGGATTAGGTTGGTGTCACTAGGGGTGCTGATAACCAGATGGATTTGAGATATATTTTGGAAGAAAAGCCAAGAGCATTTTACCATGAACTAGAAGGAACAGAGTTTAGAAAGATAGAGGAACAACGATGTTTCCTGGATTATTTAGCCTGAGTAACTGGGTGGAGGGCGAACATATTAAATTTAAGATCGAAATAGAGTTGTCAAATAAGGAATAGACAATTGTACATATAAATCTAGAGCTTAAGAGCATTGTCAGAGCTACAGACAGAGATTTAGAAAGTAATTGGCATGTAGGCACTTTTTAAAACTTTAGGATTGGATGTGACCAACTAGGAAGAGAGTTTAGAGACTATAAACCTATTCCTAGTTTGTGTCTGATTCATACAGGGCATTGGTAAGAGACTGGCCAGTGAATGTCATAAAGCATACTCATACTAAGGTATTGCTGAACATAAAACTATTCATACTAAGCTGTTGATGATTAATTATAGTCCAATCTTCTCATATTTTCACTTTTGTTGTAGCAAAATTTATCCCAAAGAAGCTACTCCAATGCTGAGAATTTCCAGCTCAGCGTCACACAGATGGGCCTTAAATTTATGGCACAGACGAGCAAGGAGGTAGTGGTGAGTTTGGGACCCCTTAATCCAGCCACCCGTGCTGTTCCTCTGATCCATAAAGGACCAATCTCACCGAAGACTACCAGATGATTTGTTCTTAGCTTTATGTCAAATTTGGGGCCTTTTAAAAGTATTCCCTTTTTCAGTTTCAGTTTCATATTTCTGCCTTGATCTTACTCTCTCTCTTTGTGCCAAAAGTGAAGCCAGTTGTCAGGTAACCCTTGGATGGGTCACCAAGATTGTATGGTTCTGTCAGGTCCTTCTTGTTTTTGAACATTGTGCCTTAGGCATTGCTGTCTTGTCATTGTAACATTTGTCACATTCCTGACTGCCTCCTTTGAAAACTTATCAGTATGTAGTTTATTAATTTATTTATTTTATGCTATTTGAACTACTGAGATTATATTTAGAATGACTTGAAAGTAGACATGGAGCTATTCGCTTCCTCTCACCATGTGAAATCTCTCAAAATGGGAGGCCCAATTCTCCCTGGGATGGGATATTTGCATTTATTTTTAATTTGAAAAGTCAGAGTGTGAAGTGTCTAGCCTCTCACCTGGATGGATGGTGCTGGAGTTTTATTTTACAATGCTATATGTAATTCTTCAAGTGGTGAAGTTTGGGAAACCTATTGAAAAGATAGAGATAGATGGATAGATAGAGAGAGAGATTGATAGATATAGAGATTTAAATTCAGAATTCTGTTAATGACAGTATATTATAAGAAGAAGGTTCAGCTTATTATATTTTAGAAAGTGCCTGCAGTTTTCATTTTAACTGTGTAGTTTTTGCTTTTGGCAGTTTGACATCCCTGATATTATTTTAAGATAGATTTTACATTTAATGTGATATTTTCCCAGTCAGAGATATCAGCTAGAATATGAGAAATAGATTCTCTCCTATTGCTTTTTTTCTTCTCACCAAATAAGTTTGATTTCATTACAAAATGTGTCTGTAATTGAATTCCTCTTCTTGGGGAATATGATAGGAAGCTTTATCCGCCTCATAGAAATCTTGACCCAGTAGGCCCACAGGGTTGTATCTCTGCAGTATTCCCTACTTCATCTTTCCCAAAGCCTGATCTATGATACAAAAATATCCTCCTTCTTCCATGATCTCTCACAGTGATTCTTAGACGGCTGCCACCTCTCATGTCCCTGTATCCCCTGACAGTGACAATAGCCCCACTGCCACCAAATGCGAGATACAACCTGAAAATGAGGGAGACACACACTCAGAAGGCAGGCTTCAGTAAAGTACAATGTTGCAGTTCTTTACCTTTGGCGGCAAACTTCTCTCTGGTTAGTGCTCATTTCTGGTATAGTTACGGGGAAATAGGGATGGGAGTGGTTAGGGAGGTTTGTAATAGCATGCCCTACCAACTCAAAAGAAATCCGTTGGCTGCGAGTTTGACAAATGAGGTTCTGGAAGTTGCTATGCACTAACCCCAGAGAAAAACTATTTCCAGGGAAGTGAATTTTATTTTCCCTTTGGCCCCATATTTGGAGAAATAAGAGAACCTAAAACTGCAAAGCTTGCCCTGCTGAGGTCTCAGTGGATAAAGGAGGGATTCTTAAATCTGTTTTTGTAATGTCTCAAAATGTCTATAGGGTCAAGTTGTGTGATGAGGTTCTTGAAAGATTTTCAAATCAGTATTCATTTTAGGAATAAATAAAGAGAACTTTCACAGAATCAAACAATAACTGCGCGCTCTAACTTCAAGGAGATGAGGATTCAGCAAATTTAAGTAAAGATAGAATTTTCTGTTCATTTTGTTACCCATTTTCCCCACAGTAAGCCCCTAAAGATGGTCAGATCTGAACTTTCTTGTTCTTGTGAGATTAAACTCAGTTTGAAGTGCCATCTCCATCTAGTATAGAAGATTTTACATATTAGAGGTAAAAATGACACAAACTATGTATCGTTATACTTCAGAAAGAACATGTATTCTTGGAGAAAAGCATTAATCTCCCCACCTCCAAACTCAGCCAGGCACTAATAACTTAATCAGCCATGTTATTTAACAACTCGTGTGTCCTGCTTAGGTTTTTTTTTTCCTCCATAAATCAAGATACTAGTGAATTTATTCCCCTTTTTTGCTGATCTAATTGTCTGCTTTGATAAAAATGTCCCCACAGTTGCAATACACTTTGTGGTAAGAAGTCTTTTCATTCCTCGTGCTCACCTATAAAGTGGTCGCCTCGACTAATGTTAGCCTATCCATTTTCATCTCTGATAAGTGTTATCTGAAATTCATTTATGCGTTTAGGAACGAGGTGACGAAAGAGTGGTGCGCTTTTGATAAATCTCACATACAGTATGCAGCCTATGAGTCATTCTTATAAGTGGTGTAGACTTTATTGTCTTACATGACTTATGCTTATAGCCGTACATAAATCACACAGAACCACCAGAGGAATTTTAGTGTTAGTCATAATAAAAGAAGAGATTTCACAGATTGTCTCCATCAAGTCTGAGTGAGGTCAAAGAAGGAAAAGATTCCCAATAAATAAGTGGTTTCAACCTCACGTCAGCTAATGATGAATACTTCTGTACAAAATTTTAACAAGGAAACTATTTTTTTTTTACATATACCCCAAGTCTGTGAAATGGAGCCTCTGAAGAACTTGGAAAGGTTTCCCTTAGGGTTTGATGTTATAGGTGTTTGGTTTAGGGAAGGAAAATAATCGTCATCAAGGAAATCTCTTGAGGCTTTAATTTAATGTTAGTTCAGCTCAATCAAGAGTTCTTCAAATCATTTGTTCAACAAACATTTATATATAAATACTGGTGAATTTTGCATGCCCGAATACCATAAACAAAGTCAAAAAGCCAAAAGAACTAATTAGAAAAATAGTAGAAACACGTTTATTCATTCTTTCCTTTAACTCATTTAAGAGGGAAAAAACACTCTAATTTCTATAATATGAAAAGAGTTTCTACTAATGTCTTAGTAAAAGATAACTCAATTTTTAAAACTTGGCAAAGAATTATCATATAGTTTGCATAAACTGAAATATAAACAAACAAGGAAAATACAGAACTTCATGAATAATTAAAGAAATGAAAATAAAACAAAAAGATACCATTTTTTGCCTATCAGATTGGGAAATATGAAAAAGTTAGAAAATGTCCAATATTAAAAAAGGAGTTCAAATACATGCAATTTTTCAATATGTATGCACATTTTAAATTCATATTTTATTTGATTCAGCTAATTCCACCTTAGGAATCTATTCTGCCAGTGTACTTGGACAAGTTTGAAAAAACTAGGTATTTATTTTAATTACACTTTTGTTTTAGCTAAAAAAGGAAGCAAACTACATGCCCCTAATAAGTGAATGACAGGAATTTAAATGATTATGGTACATCCATACAATGGATATGGTGATGCTGTTTTAAAAAATTTGTTATATCTATTTTTGCTTTAAAAACAAGTTAAATCTATATATACTGATATAAAAGACCACCAAAATGTATTAATAAGTAAAGAAGCCAAAGTGAAGAAGTATTGGTATAGTATTATCCAATTTGTTGAATATGGATACAAATGCATAACTCCCGGATATGCAGTCGTATACTATATCTGAGGTTAAAAGTGAGATTTGAGTGAGAGGGAGAGGTATTTTTACTTTTAAATTTTAACCCTTAGATTGTTTTAAGTGTTTACCTTGTGCACAGTAAATATGACATTCTGAGGAACTTGGAATGATTAAAGGGGAAAGTGGAGAAAAGTGCACTAACATTTATTAAGCATCCACTACTTCTCAGGCATTTTGTTTTTGCAATGTGTATGTCTCTACTTTCATTCTTTCAACAGCTCCTCAAGATAAATATTAATTTCCCCATTTCACAAATGAGGAAACCAAAGCCCAGAGAGGTTATGTTGTTTGGCCAGTGTCACATAGCTAGTTAGTTTTAATGAGCCTAAATGTGGCATGAGAGTACTAATAATAACAACCACTAACTTTCAGCACCAATTATGTCCAAATGTATGACATATTTGTGTTTCCAATCTCCATAATGAGCTAACTCCGAGTTATAATTAACGGATTTCAAAGAGGTTATGTAATTTATGAAAGGAAACAGGGCTGATATTTGAACATAGTTCAGTCTACTTCCAAATAGCAGTCCCTTCCAATGCTCTATATCATTTTCCATACATAAGGTGCCTGGAAAGAGATATTGGAAAGAGGGATACAAATTAGAGGCTCCTGCAATAGTCTATGAGAGAGATTATCAAGAAGAGAAAAAAAATCTGAGCAAGGTTTAGAAGGTAAAATCAGTAAGACATGGTGACTAACTGGACATTATGGGCCAGGTAGAAGGAAAAGTCAATGACGACCATGAAGTTTCCAGGTAGCTGGTGATGGCATCTACCAAAATAGGAGATATAAGAGGAATAGTTGGGGGAATGACAAGGCCATTTTTACATATGTTGACTCTCTGTATATATGGTACATCGAGCTGGAAATATCTATTAGGTAACAGTGTATATGGGTTTAATGTTTCAATCTGCTATTGTTATCATCCATGTAATTCATGTTTAAACCTCAGAATTATCTTTAATTCCTCCTCCCTCTCTTATTTCTCTATATAAACAAGTCCTATAAAGAAAAATATACCATGACAGTGTCTTATAATGTGTCTATTTCCCATTTCCATTTGCACTGCAGCCCTTACTTCTGGCCCTTACTACCTCTTGCCCACAACTTTTCAATAGCATCTAAACTTCAATCTGATAATTAATCTCTCTCCTTTCTATCCATGTAGCACACTGTTTCTGGAATAGTCTTTCTAAAGTGCATCTCCTGATAAAAAACAAAACATAAAGAAAAGAGCACTTGAATCCTCTTAGTACCTACAAAATAAAATTCAAACTCAAAACATAGCACTCAAAGTTTGCCATGACTTGACACCAACCTTTCTTTCTGGTTTTCCCTTCTACTACTGCATCTCACTGAACCAAACCAGACGATTCAGAATACTACTTAATCTCCCCCAAAATCACTCTATACTTTCATACCTTGTTGTTTTTATTATTAACACATTCATTCATTTCTTCAGCCAGTCAACAAACATTTAAAAGCATCTATTAAGATGATGGTGGTAGAGATTGAAAGGCACGCATGAATTCAAGCTATACTGGAGAAGTAGAACTTACAGTAATTGGGTGTTGAGGAACAGAGGTATGAAGATTGATTTCAGTTTTATGCTTTACTAAATTACAGATTTCTAGGAGATACCAGAAGGAAACTAGTTTAGAGCGAGGGTGGAAGATTATGAGTCTGGTTTTGCACATGTTGAGAATGAAGTGCTTTGATATATTAAAGCAGAGACACCAAGTTGGCAGTTGGATATAGAAATCTGGTCCTCAGTGTTAGAAATAGAAATTTGCAACTCATCTGCATGCAGTTGATAATGGAAGCTATGAGCATAAATGAGACTCACTAAGCAGAATATAGAGAGTGAAAGAAAAGATGGGCTAGCATTGAAACTCCAGCTCTTAATAGAAAGAAATAAGTTAGATGGGCCTACAAAGGAGAGAAGGTTGTCATAGCTGGAGAGGTAGGAGGGAAACTGGGAAAGTGAGTTTTCATGAAGCAAAAATAAACAAACAAAAATAAGCAGTGATCCCAGAATGAGGGAGTGATTTATAGCACTAAATAATCTGGTGGTTAAGTAAAATAAAGACAAAAAGTTTCAATTGAATCTAGGGACCTGAAACTAGTTGATGATCTGGAGAATATTTTTGACGGTGTGATGGACGCAGATCCCAAAATAAGTGAAGTAACAGGGAAGTGATTAAATGGCACCAACAAGGTTGGGCACAAGATATGTGGCCAAGAAAACAGAGATAGAGTGTTAGAGGGGTTATGGGGTTTTAGCATGCTTAAAATTTGAAGAGTGCAACCATGTTTGGAGTGAGATGTTAAATAAAGAGATAGCAGAGGGAGGGAGAGGGAGAATAAACTACAGCACAATATTTTTGTACAGTGTGAGGTAATGATTAGTAAATGAACAACGAATTCTAAATATGATTATTATGCTTATTGTTCAGAAAATGATAAACCAAAATAATAGGTTAAAACACTGGATTCTCAAGCAAAACTATCAGAAATAGATTGCTCAACTTAGGGTAATCTCAAAGCAAACATCTTTATTGAAGATTCCCTCCTTTGTTCATGGGACTCCTTGCAAAGCATTAGCAACTTTCAAGGGTTTCGTGCATCTGTCATCTTTCACAAATGACAGTGTGGAAGTAAAAAGAAAAGAAAAATGAATGAAGTATGAAGATATTTGATGTCCTAATTACTGTCAAGGAACTTTTTCTATACACTCCTCTTCCAATACTTAGGACTCTTTATTATAATCATCCATTTATCAGTCCATTCCACTAGACCAGTGCTGTCCCAGAGAAGTATAATGCAAGACATACATGTAATTTTAAATTTTCCAGTAGAGGCACTTAAAAAGTAAAAAGAAACAGATGAAATAACTTTACATTAATATCTTTTATTTAATTGTTTAGTCCAAATTGTTATTATTTCAATGTTACCAGTATAGAAAATTAGTAATGAGATATCTTGCAATCCCTTGTTTTGTACTAAGTCTTCAAAATCTGGTATGTATTGTTTATACTTATAGCGCATGTCAATTCAGACTAGCCACATTTCAATTGCTTAGTAGCCATACGTGGATCGTAGCTACCATATTACACAGTACAGCACTAGGCAGTGAGCTCCTTAAACATCCTTGACAGTTACTGTGTACGTACTCACTTCTGTATCCCCAACCCTTAGGTCAGCACCTAGCACATAACGATTACTAAATAAACCAGTAAAATTCATTTTTATGTTAATATAGAATTGCCTTATCTACTCTAAGAAGGTCACTTTTAGGTATTATGGAAAGCAATAAAAATGAAGAGGAAAGGACAGGAAGTAGTATATTTTTTATATATATGTGTCTACTATAATGTGTTGGGAGGACAACAAGGTGTTCACCTTTACCTCGTTTCTACTATTTTGACATCTAAAACATCAAATAGAACAAACTCTTCTGGAATGTTCCCCTTTTGTTATGCACAATGTGTTCATGTACTTTTTTTTTTTTTATCATCCCTATTGGGTAATAGGGACATTTGAAGACAGTATGCCTTTCTGGTTCATTTTGTGATCCCCTACAGTGCAGACAATGGAATACTCACTCCATGTATGTTTGTGCCATTCTTTAGAGTAGATTTCCTCAATTCTGCCTTATCCTTCCAGTTTAGTCACTATAATCTATGAAAAAGCTGCCTCCTGCTGGCATAGTTCTCAAAGATGGTAGGTAGAGGTGACCTCAGGTGAGAGAGCATAGTGCCAAAAATGTAATTGTCATGCATAATCAAAGCTTATGTAAACAAAAGTTGCCAGGGAAGGTTTTGGGTAAACTTTATGGGACAGAAAGGCAAAGTCACTAAAGCCAAACTTTTATTTTTGTCAGGGGCCAGCACTACTCCAGGGAATAAGGTGATTAGAAAATATTTTGCTTTCTGCTTTGTGTTAATGCCTTCGAACTAAGTACATTTTTACATGAAGAATAAGGACAAGCATAAAGAGATCTCTAGAATCCTTAAATACAGTGATTTACTCTCCTCTCTCCACAGTTAGTAAAGATTCTTTTTGCTTATTTGTTTACTTGTTTATTGCCTTTGATACCCACCAAACTTTAAGGTTCATGAAAGCAGAGATCATGTCATTTTTTTTTTTTTTTGAGAAAGATTAGCCCTGAGCTAACTGCTGCCAATCCTCCTCTTTTTGCTGAGGAAGACTGGCCCTGAGCTAACATCCATGCCCATCTTCCTCTACTTTATAAGTGGGACGCCTACCACAGCATGGCTTTTGCCAAGTGGTGCCATGTCCACACCCAGGATCCGAACCGGCGAACCCCGGGCCACCGAGAAGCGGAATGTGCGAACTTAACCGCTGCGCCGCTGGGCCAGCCCCAGAGATCATGTCTTTTTTATTAAGCGGTATATTCTCAAAGTAGCATAATGTTGGACAGATAAAATGTGCTCAATAAATACTGTATTGTATTAATGAATGAATGGGGTGATTTATCATGTATAAAATTCATATTTTTTGCAAGTGGAGATCAAGATTTAACTTAGAAGTAGGGAAAAAACACAGTATAATAATTTTTGAAGTCTTTTTCCTGTAAGTAAACATGATTCATGGACTGTTTTTTCTCAAATAACTCTAAAGATTCTGGCGAATTTCTAATTATTTTAAATTCTATTTGATTTACATCCATGATCTGTGGAACTGAATAAACCCTATCCAATTATTTTTCATTCACTGTGTACAATAATGCACTGCTGTTTTTTTTTTTTAAAAAAGTGACATGAATGATGAAGTGACTTAATGTTTTACTTTAGAAGTTTGAGGCTTGTTATCCTTTTTCTTGTGAGCTAGAACTTCACTAACCTACTTAGATGAAGTTTAGCTAAAATTTAATTTTGAAAAAGGAACTGTACTAAGTAGGGTTCTTTGAGCAGTTGGCAATTGGAGACCCAAGATCCAACGTATAGTTGCAGTCTGAGTCCGAAGGCTTGAGAACTAGGAGAGCTGATGGTTTACTTCCAGTTTCATTCCAAAGGTCTGAAAACCAGGAGAGCTGGTCATGTCAGTTCCGTTCTGAAAGCCCACAGGCTCAAGACCCATGAAGAGCTGACGTTTCAGTTCTAGTCCGAAGGCAGGAAAAGATGCGTGTCCCAGCTCATGCATTCATGCGGGAGTAGTTCCCTGTTACGCAGAATGTAAGGATGCTCAGCCTTTTTGCATTAGGCACAGCAAAGTGCTTTGCCCAGTCTACTGACTCAAATGTTAATATCATCCAAAAACACCCTCACAGAGACACCCAGAATAATGTTTTATCAAATATCTGAGCACCCTATAGCCCAGTCAAGTTGTCATATAAAATTAATCATCACAGCTACTCTAAAGGAGAAACTTTTGGGATGTTATAAATGGTGACTTTTATGTTGCATTGCTCTGGTTAGCTGAGTCAAATCTTAGATCTTTGTTGAAACTATCTTGTAACTCTAATATATTAAACTGAACTAGTGGGTCTATAGAGTCCAGCTAAGCTTATCCACAGAGAATAGTGTGATAATCTACTACAATAATATATTTCTGGTTAGAAAGAGCTATTGCATAATTGGTTAGGGGAGAGCCATTGCATAATTAACATCTAGTGAGTTATGGAAATTACTTGCTTGAGCCTACTCTGCTGACCCATAGATAGGAGCAATTTAAGACCAGGAAGCACTGATAGTAGGAACTTGCCTGTTTCTTACCCTATGACACCCCAAAGACCTAGAATAGAATGTGACATAGTAGATGCTCAATAAATATTTTTTGAATAACTAAGTGAACTACAGCATGTTTAAAAGTAGAAATGTATAATTGTCATATCTGAGGTAAAAAAGGTTATTCAAAAAGAAATTTGATTTGGGGCTGGCCCGATGGTGCAGCGGTTAAGTGCGCACCTTCCGCTTCAGCTGCCCGGGATTCACCGGTTCGGATCCCGGGTGCGGACATGGAACTGCTTGTCAAGCCATGCTGTGGCAGGCGTCCCACATATAAAGTAGAGGAAGATGGGCACAGATGTTAGCTCAGGGCCAGTCTTCCTCAGCAAAAAGAGGAGGATTGGCAGCAGTTAGCTCAGGGCTAATCTTCCTCAGGAAACAAAAAAAAATTTGATTCAGTGTAACATTTTCTAAATAAACTATTTTGGCATTTTGTCATATGAACTCCTCTAATAAAGTACCTACCTTTTTCTTTTTTTGAAAAGAAAAGAGCTCGAGAAGCAGTGGTTGTGATTGACACTAGTAATGACTGTGATACATACAGGCTGTAACAGCGGTTGTCAAACATTTTTTACAGCAGATCTCTTTTTTTTTTTAACAAATGATTACCTTGAACTCCAGTATTTAGAACATAAAAAAAGAGGAGTTTATGGTTGAAGCAGGAGCAACTGGGGAACGTGGAGTCCTGCCTCCTTTATCATCTCATACTCAAGCCAATTCTAAGGCTCCTCCACAGAGGCCTGGGGTTATATAACACAGTCTGCTGTTCACTAGGTGTTAAGGTAGTCAAATTGTGACTACTGTAAATATGCTATGGAAAAGAGATTACAATACCAGATTCACCATACTTTCTCACACGACATCTAAAGTCTAGAGAAGATTTGCTAAAAGCACAGGGCTACGTCTGGTATTTTAGAAGGTCTTGAGATGGCCCATATTTGACTTGCAAAGGATTGTGGATATACTTCTATTAGAATCTATGCCATCTTTTAAACTGTTTTGACATCTGATGAGAAAATTCATGGGGACTGGGTTAAGAAGATTGATCCAGTTGGAAAACCAGACTTGGACCATAGTGTGGCCTAAATTGGTCTGGACTTTTGATTTCTGTCTATGTCTACCCCTCATAATAATCTAAGTAAATTGCTTGCAGAAGGCAAATTTCCCACACTTTTGTCCATACTGATTTGCCTCTGCGGGTTTTAACAACTATTACAGAGTTTCATGATAATAGAGATTCATACGGATTATCAGGAAGATCAATCCTGGTGAACAGAATAGATCGAATAGATCATTTTTATTATATTGTAGCTGATTGACAGAGTTAGGTGCTGTACTCTAATTGCTGTCATTTTCCTTTCAAGGAAACTAGAGTTATATCTTTGATTCCATATGATGTCTTCTAATTCACTATCTTTTGTTTGAAAGTTTTCTTTTTCCATTCGCTGTAAATACTGATTGCTATATAGTTGGATTGTTTTAACAATAGTCCTGATACTTAAATATATTGCAGAAAACAAGGAAGTAAAGGCTAAGCAAGTAAAATGTTTTACCTTGACTGTACCAAATTAGAGCACTCTGCCTATCATAGCACAGAACAAGGGCTTTTCTATAGACTGCAGTAGAGGTCTCCTCAACAAGTGTTTCCTTTCAGGGCAAGAATTTAGATTTTTCCCTTTGATTTGGTATTGTCCATATTCTCTTACGTGCAGCATTCTATACCAATGGCTATACCTAGAGCCTTGCTGAGGATCTTCTGAACAGTGTAAGAATTGAATTGGATCTGTCTTTCTCTTATGAAAGCTCTTCCAATTCATTTCATTGATTCAGTTTTTATTGACCTAAGACTCAGTGGGATCTGGTTTGGCTCTAAGCCCTCTAGGGGGAGGTTATAAATACCTAAGAGATATTTTTAAGCCTTGGCAGTGGTTTTAACTAACTATACAGATGTCAGATGTTAATGCTACTGTTGGGAGATGGAACTAACACTTGCTACATAGGCTCACTGTTATATCAAGCAGTCTTTTAATGGAGTTGTGTTTAAACGCATCATATCTGAGATTGTTAGTACATAGTTGAAGACAAACCAATGTTGTGCAGTAGAAAGACCACAGGCTTTGGAAATAAATAAATCTGATTTTGAGTCTCAGCTTTATCACTTAATGGTTGTGTAGTCTTAAGCAAGTAACTTACCCTTTCAGGTTTAATTCTCCCTATTGAGATCTTCATGGCATCACATGCATTCACACCTCAGCAACCATTCCACGTACACACATACTCATTTAAAATAAAAGAAAACAGATAAATAAGCAAAGACATATTAAAAACATGACACACTCTACTTTTATTGCTTCTCCATTACCATTTGCTCCTTGAAGTTTGAAAAAGTTTTATTTTGTTTCTAAGTGAAATGTGAGAGAAGCCTTTTAAATGTCAATGCCACTTTATTCATTCACAAATTAAAATCTAAGTATGCTTATTAGAACCCAGTTAAACATATAAAAGAACTTACATTATGGTGCTCAGTTCCTGCCAGTAATGAAGGCCTACGAAAAGCAAGACATTTTAATGTAATGGCTTAAATAATCTTCTTAGCTATATTATTGCCATCCTACCGTCAGTTGGAAAGTAAACCTAGTGCTTATGACATAAATGCAACTATCTGAAGATTAAAAATGATTGCTTTTTTCCCCAGGTGCAGTTTGGAAACAGAGTTAATTGCCAAACCCCAGAAAGTGCAAACTACTATACATTTTAAAAGAATTTTTCCTGCCATCAATATAGAATGTTGCATTTGAATGAAAAGCTGGTAACAGAAAATAAAATTAACATGGATTTTTATTGTTGAAATTTAGAGAAACCTCTTTTAGTATTTCATTCACAATTTTTCATCTTGCTGTTCAGGTTGCCCATTTTGAATGGTTGGTCTGCCATGAGTACATGTCATATATTGCTTATAGAAAGGTTAGAGGCTGTTGCTTTGTCTACAATCTCAGAGCTGTGTAGAGCTTTAATGTAAAGACAGCTCATTAATTTGAAATTCTTGTGGTGAGCCTGCAAAATAGAAAAATAATGTTAAACCGAGTCACAGTTGACTGTTTAAGGGATTGTTGCTATATCTTTTCAGGATGCAAAACTAGAGAAGGTACTTTAAATTTTAACAAGACAATTATTTGATATAATCTCCCACTAGGATAAGGGCAACGTGAAGTAAAGGAATACCAGTAATCAAAAAGATCTCAGCTTTTGCTTTCTAATAAAGAACTTTTAAAGCAACACATATCTCTGGAGAGCCATTTTGGTTTAATGCAGGAAATTATTGTTGGTTTAGCTAGAATGGTGGAGGAGAAACTGAAGGAAATAACATTGAGTTAGTGAAATAATAAAGCATTTTAAAAATTTAAGTGTACTATATCTTCATAGGTGTTTCCAGATAATAATACCTCATAATTTTCAGGTGTTTTACAACAAATACATCAAGCAGTTTTCAGTGAGGCACGCAGCTACCTCTAGGAAAGAATTTAGGAAGATTTTAGATATATAAAGCAACTCTATATGACAATCAGTCTGAAGTAATAAAAGAATACTGTAGGGAATTAGAGTGCAGTAATATACACTTGTTGCACACAAGCCAAGCCAGCATCATTTTCTTTCACCTCTGGAAATATTGCCATTAAAATATTTACCATTCAATTGCAGATTTACTCATTCAAAAAAACTCACCAATTTTAAAGATTGCATCATGTTTAAAATGTTTGAATGAAAAGACTGAAATTTTAAATTTAAATTCTTGAAATTTTATTTGAAAGTGTATCTCTCTTCAAACTCAGACTCTTGAACTGGGTATGATTTTATTTTAACTAGGTAGAGCTTCCTCGCCTCCAACGTGTGTTCAGATTAAGCTGGATATAGTGGGGGTGGGGAAACATGAAAAGTTTCTTTAGGTTTAAGAATACATTTCAGGTTTATAAAAGCTTAAACTTTCTTTTAAAAATAATCACTACCCATATATGGGACTATGTATGTGGGTGAGTATGATTTTCTTTTACACTGATCAGCTAGGTTAGTGATAGCAGTTAAATATGACTTTCTTGCATACGTCAAATTGCTTTAGTATTGTATCTGGGGATGAACAGACTTTGAAATACTTCTTAAATTGATAACGGCAGGGTCTCTAGTCAAACTCTCCAGCTTCTACTGGCTTACACTTGATTTGCTTTAATATGGGTTATGGGAAAAGAAAAACTATTGGGGCTCCATTTAGAGCTGCCTGGTAACAGACAGGTAGCAAGGACTTGGAATTACTATTTTTCATTACTGCAGGGTCCCTTAGGACTACATTGGAAAGAATTCTGTCTACTCCAGATAAGAGGCTCCTTGCAGTTTAATGTGCCAATCAGTTGTGCTCAGCAGCCCAGAATCATCGTATTGTAGCTATTGAATAGTTCCAGATCATATGTTTCAAAGGATAGAGAATGCGATATGATATACTTCCAAAGAATGGTGATGAAGAGTATTAATATGCTGATGATGCAAAGGGGGGAATGTAAGAGATTGAATTGTGTGGGATCAACAGTGCCTTAGGATGGGAAAAAAGCAGCAAGCACCTCATGGAGTCTACAATTATGTGTCTGCTTTAGCCATATTGTCCGTTCAACACTAAATTGTACGGTTCCTCTTCTTTTCACCATTAAACAGCAACCTCTGGAATCATAGAGCACACAAGTACATTTAAGATGAAAGAGGCTGGTTAGCATCTCTTTTAGTTCAAGCTCTATCCTCAGGAGTCACCTTTAAGATCAATCTAGAATAAGATTAACTAGACCCTGATTAGCATCTATGGTTACCACCATAATTAAAAAAAAAAATAAAACAAGATCCTGAATATGGTGCCTTTAAAATAAGAAAGTGAGGGGGAAAAGTTTATATATTTTTTTCATCTTGAGAGTCCTCCTCTTATAAGGTAAAGAAATCAGCATATGCTCATTTTTGAAGTGGCTAAGTAACATGTATGACATATGTTCTCTACATGCGCTTAGCATGGAATGTAGCTTGTCAAAGAACGGTGACATAGTTCTAGGGTAGGATTAAGACCTTTAGAGATCCAAAGCACTAAAAAAGAAAGTTATTCTCCACTCCCGTCACTGATAGGTAATTAAAAATAAGTTTAAGGAAGTCCCTTGGTGACCACCTTGATGATATCAAATTATTAAAAAAAATGTTTTGATGATCCTGTTTTTCTTGTGCCCTTAGCATGTGTATCTGCCTATTAGGTAATTTAGCATATAATTCTCAATATTACAGCTCAGTAGACCATGGCCAGGCCAGCTGCCCTGGTTAGGGGATAGAGGGAAAGGATGGAGATGGAAATATTTTCCAAAGAATGTGCATGAATGCCTCTCTGATGAGGTGAGAATTAAATGAAGTGAGGAACTTGGCCATGTGAGTAGCCGGGGAAGAGTTTCCTAGGCATAGGGAACAGCAAATGTAAAAGTTCTGATCCTGGAGCATATTTGAGATGTTTGAAGAACAGCAAGTGGCTAGAGCAGAGTGAGCAAGAATAGTGAGGGACGAAATTTCAGAAAAACAATATGAAAAAAGCTCAGAGGTAACAGATGGCTCTCCGGCTTCACTTCTGAAGTCAGACAGTCATACTTAAATGCCACTCAGAATATCAGTATGTAGCTAAACCCATGTCCGGTATCCACTGCATAAACAAGGCTTTTTGATCTCTCTGAAGGTCACTGAGTAGACTGGGAACACCAGGGAACCCAGATGGCTAACATAGTAACATAAGGTTTACATGAAGGAGACAAATGGACAAAAGCTAGAATTCTGAAAACAGAACAAGGCAAATAAAAAAAGACACTCTTTTTGCTTTTTAAGCACATGACAACAAATGCTGTGCTATCATTTCAGAAAACTAACAGTATGATCATAATTATGGGTAAAGTATACAGAAATTGATGGATTCTATTAAAATACAGAAACTTGGAGTAGCTCACAAAGGAGACTAATGAATAATAAAATCCATTGACAACACTGATAGCTAACACATTTTTATTATCTCAGAATGTTATTTGTGTGCAATGGCATACGGAAATGGTCAGAAGCTGTAAGGCCAGAAAAGAGCACTGAGTGTATTATAAAATTTTAATACAGAATATATGGTCATAGCCATAGAGGGATACTGAATTTACCATTGTAAAACATGATCAGATAATCACTTTGTCCAAGTTTTGTCTTCACTTAATTGGAGACTGAATAGACCGAAGTGACTAATAGTATGGATTCGGAGGGCACTATATAGCGTTATATCAGCATTAATCATGCCTGGTTTAAACAATTAGTGAAAATTGGTCAGCAGAATGGTTTTAAAAAGTCAAATTGATTGTTGGACATTGTGAAGATATAATGTAAATATCGTCTTTAGTAAAAGCTAATATGTTTCAATGAAAATACTTACACAGATATAAGCATGTAGCTTTTCTTTTGTCTTTTGTATCAAGAGCCTGGAACTGTCCTATAACACCATCCTAGATTCACATATAATGCTTCGTACTTTCCCAGTACTTGTATACATTCACCTTCTCAATGAGCTCTGTGACCCTCCTATTGAAATGAAAGGCCTCGTCCCCTTCTCCTGCCCCACCTTATTCCGCACCGTGAATCCCCTAATCCTGCTCTATTTGTCTCCATACACTTATCACCCTCTATCATACTATATTAATTACATACTTAATTTTTATTTTCTCCCTCCCTCCTTTAATATGTAAGCTCCATGGCAACATGGCTGGGTGATTTGCCAGATGTCACTGGGAAAATTGATGGCAATGAGAGTGAACCAAAGGACAGCGTCTTCATTCCCGGGCCTATAATATTTCCCCTGGAGAATCTCCTATCTATTTTGGCAGTCATTCTCAATTCTGCCTGCACATTGGAATTACCTTTGGTGCTCTAAAAAGTTGTAATGCCTGGGTCCACTCACCAGAAAATCTTGATCCAGATTGGGCATCAGGATTTTTATCTCATTCTCCTGCCTCAGTAAATTGTCAGTTTTTCAAACAAACATTCCAACAGTATAGTGGATGGGATCAGACAGACATGGGTTCAAATCCTAGTATCTATTTTTATCCTGGCAAGTTCCTCAGCCTGTACACCTCAGATTCTTAGATCTTAAACAGGGATATTCAAAGCAAACTTGTAGGGCAAATGCAAGGATCAAATGAGATAATGTGTATGAAAGAGTCTTACATGTAATATATACCCAATAAATGTTACTTTTTTTACTTTTTCCTCTCTTGTTTTTTTCTGGCCACAAAGTTTTTGACTATTTCAATGTGCTGCCACATCCAAGTGATATTGTTGAGTCATTTTTAGGTGTTAGCTACTGATGTTGTCATTATGATTTTACTATTGATTAGTCTCTGTTATACTAGTGTCTGAGATTCTGTTCTAATAAGAACTATCTATTTTCTCATGCCTTGAGTATAATTGTGATCATACAGTGTGTTCTCTGAATCGATAGCACAGTATTTATTGTCAAGGGTTAACAAATAGTCACATGTTTGTTGTTTGGGTTTCATTTCATTTCCCCACTTACATCTTTTAGAAATTATTTCCAGTATAAGTTCTATTGTGAGATGATATTAAGGTGTTACAAGCTTTTAGTATGAATTTTTAAAAAAAATCTCTAGGACTAGGATTGATGAATAGTACTTGATATTGTTATGGTTTTGGCATGTGTTTACGTATTTCTTTCAAAAAAAATCTGTGACTGCACGAGATAGTTAAAATTATGCCTATTATATAGAATAGAAAGATTCATCAATGGAATACATACAAACTGGTAGTGACTAAGAAATACTATTATTTTTTTATTAAAAATCATTATTGAGGCATAATTTATATACCGGAAATTCACCTATTTTTAAGTATACAATTCAGTGAATTTTAGTAACTTTACAGAAATGTGAAAACAATCCAGTTTTAGAACATTTCCATCACCCCCAAAAGAGATCAGTCATGCCCATTGCAGTCAATCCCTGTGCCCACTCCTAGACGACCACTAATATATTTGCTGTCTTTATAGATTTTCCTTTTCCAGAAGTTTCATTTAAATGGATTCTAAAATATGCAGTCTTTAGATCTGGCCTCATAAACTTAGTGTAATTTTTTTTAGGTTCATACATGTTGTGGAATGTAACTATTTTATTCTTTTTATTTCTGAAAAGCATGCAATAATTATATAGATATATAACTGGATTACTTTCCTAGGGCTGCCATAAGAAACTTAGCCTAAAATAACGGAAATTTATTCTTTCACAGTTCTGGAGACTAGAAGGTCAATATCAAGGTGACAGCAGGACCATACTCCCTTCAAAGACTTTAGAGAAGAAAGTTTCCTTCTCTTCCAGCTTCTGGTGGCCTCAGAAGTTCCTTGGCTTGTGGCAGCATAACCCCAATCTTTGCCTCTGTCTTCACACAGCCTTCTTCTCTACGTGTCTGTGTGTCCTTTCCTTTTCTTTTAAGGACATCAGTCATTGGATTTAGGGCCCTCCCTAATCTCTTATGAACTCATCTCAACTCAATTACATCTGCAAAAACCTTATTTCCAAATAAGTTCATATTCACACCTACCAGGGGTTAAGACTTGAACATATCTTTTGGGGGGGGGGACACAATTCAACCCACTACAACCACATTTCATTTATCCTTTCATCAGTTGGTGGACATGTGGATGGTTTCCACCGTCTGGCTCTTATGAATAACGCTTTCATGAGCATCACTGTATCTTTGTGTGGGAATATGTTTCATGTCTCTTGTGTAGATTTTTAAGAGTGAAATTGCTGGGTCATGTGGTAAATTTATGTTTCTCTTTGAAATAAACTGCCAAACTATATTCCAAAGTGGTTGTACCATTTTACGTTTCCACCAGCAATGTATGAGGGTTCCAGTTTCTCCTCATCCCATCTAACACTTGTTTCTGTCATTTTCCTTAAAGCCATCCTAGAGGGCATCAAGAAGTATCCCGTTGTAGACTTAATTTGCACTTCTCTAATGACTTATGATATTGAGAATCTTTTCAAGAGCTTATTAGCCATTTGTAAATGCTTTTAGTGAATGATTGTTGACATTTTCAGCTCCTGTTTTTTAAAAAAAAGTCTTGTTTTTCCTTTTGCTATTCAGTTGTAAGAATTTTTATGTATTGCAGATACAAATCCTTATCAGATATATGGTTTCAAGTATTTTTGCTCATCCTGTGAGTTATATTTTCACTTTCTTCATGGTGTTCTTTGTAGTACAAAATATTTTAATTTTTATGAAATTCAGTTTATTGATATTTTTCTTTTATGCATCATGCTACTTCTGCCATTTCTAAGAAACCATTACCTAAGCCAAGGTCACAAATATTTACTCCTATGATTTCTTCTAAGAGTTTTATAGTTTTCGCTCTTACATTTAAGTCTCTAATACATTTTCAGTTAATTTTTGTGTATGGTGTGATTTAAGAGTCCATTCATTTTTTTTGCATGGGAGTATTTAGTTCTTCCATTTGTTGAAAAGACTATCTTTCCCCACATTGAATTGTTTTTCATCTTGGGAAAAATATGTTGACTATAAATATCAGGATCCATTTATGGACTTTCAATTTTATTCCACTTATCTATATGTCCCTATGTTAGTACAACATGGCATTGATTACCGTGGCTTTATAGTAAGATTTGAAAAGGGCAGTATAAGCCTCAACTTTGTTCTTGTTATTCAAAATTGCCTTTGCGTTTTCAAGTTCTTTGGATAAATACCCAGCAGTGGGATAGCTGGATCATAGGTAGATGTATTCTTAATTTTCTGAGGATACTCCATACTGCTTTCCATAGTGGCTGCACCAGTTTGCACTCCCACCAGCAGTGTACAAGGGTTCCCTTCTCTTCACATCCTCTCCAACACTTGTTGTTTCCTGTCTTGTTAATTATAGCCATGCTGACCGGAGTGAAGTGATATCTCATTTCATTTTTATTGCTGAAAAATAACATTACATTGTATAGATAGGTCACAATATGTTCATCCACATTAGATAATGGGCTTTTGGGTTGTTTCCGCCTTTTAGCCACTCTTATAGTGCTGCTGTGAATATTTGTGCTCAAGTTTTTGTTTGAACATTGTTTTTCACTTCTTTTGGGTGTATACCTAGAAGTAGAATAAGAACTCATAAGTTAGTCTATGTTAACATATTGAGGAACCATCAAATTGATTCCATAGTGGCTGTATAATTTTACATTCCCTCTAGAAATGTAGGAAAGTTCTAATTTCTTCACATCCTTGTCAACACTTATTATTTTCATTTTTTTATTATGGCTATCATTGTGGGCCTAAAGTGATATGTCATTGTGGTTTTGATTTGCATTTTTCCAATGATGTTGAGCAGCATTTTATGTGTTTATTAGCTATTTGTATATTTTCTTTGAAGAAATGTCAATTCAAGGACTTAGCCCATTTTATAATCAGGTTATTGGTCTTTTTGTTGTTGAGTAGTAAGAATTATTTATACCTAGTGGACACTAGATCTTATCAAAGAAATGATTTGAAAATATTTTCTCTATTCTACCAATCTCTGTTTTTTGATTGGAGAATTTAATCAATTTATATTTAAAGAATTACTAACAAGAAGTATCCACTCCTCTCGTTTTCTATATGTCTTGCAATTTTTTTGTTCCCAATTCTTCCATTACTGCCTTTTTTTATATTTGTTTTTTTCAAGTGTTCTGTTTTAATTCCCCTCCTGTTTCTCTTACTGTATAACTTTTTTCTTACTGGTTGCTCACAGAATAAAATTAATATTTTAATTTATAAGTCGAATTATTTTTATTTCTGTTTATAATTTGAAGCATGTGATGCTACAGTTTGTGTTGTCCCCAGGTCACTCAGGCTTTGTTCCTTTCTCTCTCCTTTTTTCTATTCTTCAGATTGGATAATCTTTGTTGATTTATCCTCACTTCCAGTTATTCTTCCCGCTGTCAACTCAAATGTGCTATTGAGCCCTTCTAGTGAATTTCTCATTTCAGTTACTGTACTATTCAACAATAACATTTCCATTTTGTGTTTTCTTTCAAATACATTTTGTCTCTATATTGATATTCCTTATTGAGTCTTTTTCAGTACATGTTCTTTTAATTTTTAAAGCATGGTTTCCTTTATTTCTTTGAATACATTTATAATAGATGCTTTAAAGTCTTTTTCTACTAAATCCAACATCTGGACACTATTAGAGACAATTTCTCTCTACTGCATTTTTTTTTCCCCTGAGTGTGGATCATATTTTCTTATTTCTTTGCATGTCTTAATTTTTTTGTTGTTGAAAACTGATCATTTTAGATAATTTAGTTTAGCGTCTATATATTTAGATCCACCCTATGGATCTTTTAGTTGCTATTATTTTTTTGTTTGATTGGTTTACTTGTTTGATATCTTGCCTAGACTAATTCTGTAGAGTCTGTATCCCATATACTGTGTGGCCATAGATGTATTTGTTCCATTTTTTAAAATTATTTTATTGTTTTTATTTTTAATATTGCTTTCACAGAGGCTACCTCTGGGTCAGCATAACTTGTTGATAAAGCAGTGATTGATCGAAGTTTGTGTTTAAACTCCTTAAGTAAATAGGGTTTCCACCCTTTGCTAATGTATCTGTGTGTGGATTGGGTTATATATTCTAATTTCATTCAGTCAACAAGTCAGTCCTTTCTGGGTACACAAGTCTTTGTGTTCAGGTAAGGATGAACAGCCTTTCCTGATTGTCAGCAAGGTCCCTATTGGTTTTGACAATACCTCCGGGCATGAGTTTTTATTCTCCTTGCTCTGAATCAAGACAGCTGCCTTCCAGCATAAGACTGCTAAGTCTTCATGGCCTACCTTGCACTGGTAGAGCTATCACAACATGGAGCTGGGACATGGGGATTGGAGCAGCCCCAGGTTAAAACGCCACATACTCCCATTGTCCTTATTAAGGTTTAGTTGTTTTTCTTGAGTAAACTTTTCTCAATTTGTTGTAAGCCTTTGGTCAGTTTCCAGATTTCTGAAATGTTTGTTTTTGATAAATTTGTCCAGTTTCATCATTGTTTTCTGCTGAGCTCCTTACTTTGCCATTCCAAAAGTCAAGTAGTATATGTCTTCACACTCCTTTTGAAGGACAAAAGTGATGAATTATTATCAAATGACTATTTCAATTGAGTGGACATGATTTAATTGAATCATTTATCATAGCAGTTAAGAGTTAGTATAACAACTGATTTCTATAGTCTCCACTTCTGCATATGAATGTCTAAAAACTTTTTGCTGCTTCACACATTTGAGAACTTTAGAATTTTATACCCAAAGGCTCTTTTTATCAACAAAAATAGCTTGTAGGTCTTTATTTTAAAAAATGCCCTAATTTCTAGGATTTCTAAGGTTTTGTTTGCTTGTTTTTGATTTTTGCTATGTTTCTGCAGGCTTGGGGAAATATCTGATGCCCTAAAAATATGCAAACATGTAGCTGGGTCTAAAATCTGCAAAGCTTTGGGGGCCGGCCCAGTGGCCCAGTGGTTAAGTGCGCATGTTCTGTTTCGGCAGCCTGGGGTTCGCCGGTTCGGATCCCAGGTGCGGACACACCATGCTGTCATAGGCGTCCCACATATAAAGTAGAGGAAGATGGGCATGATGTTCACTTAGGGCCAGTTTTCCTCAGCAAAAAGAGGAGGATTGGCAGCAGTTAGCTCAGGGCTAATCTTCCTCAAAAAAAAAAACAATCAAATAAAATATGCAAAGCTTTTTAAAAACTTTTGCCAAATTATCCTACCTTGGTCCATAAATAGTTGAAAATACTAACTAAGTAATAATACTGATATAAAGCTGAAAGGGATTCCTACCGTATTCACAGCCTAACAAGCAGCTTCTGCTAGTAAGCTTGTCCATGAAAAGCTTATAGGAACTCATTAGAAGGTTTTAGCCTAGACAACTTTCCACAGCAAGATGGGAATGGTATGAAGGAAGCTTGTAAATAAATTGAGAAGCAGAGATTAAAAGAGTAGACTTATTTAGGCTCTTCAGATATTGCTTCAGTACATTGCCACATAGGAATAGCCTAGTTCTACATAGTTACTTTTTTCTGTTTGTTTGTTTGGTTTTTTGGTGACAAGGATTGGCCCTGAGGTAACATCCTTGCCAATCTTCCTATAGTTTGTACATGGGATGCTGCCACATCATGGCTTGATGAGTGGTGTGTAAGTTCACGTCTGGGATCCGAAACTGCGAACCCCAAAGCACTCAAACTTAACCACTATGCCACCAGGCTGGCCCCTAGTTGCGTTATTTTTAACATGAGTGTCCACCCTTATTAATTTCTTATTGGGCAGTGAACAAACTGTTCTGGAAATAATGGAACATTTTTTGTAGGGGAAAATGGCTTGCAGAAGGAAATTTTGAAAATAATTGTTATAAGAAGAAAAACACAACCAACCTGTTTGTATTGCCAACTGTAACTGGTGACGCCAAATTAAGAAAAATAATGAAGACTTTATTTCAGACTAATTAATGACAGCCCAGAATATTTCATATTATTTATGTGGCCATAATTTCACTAGCAGGTGCTGTTTTTCTAATTGTGAGTGAATGAATTATTGAATTTTAGAATTACAGAGGGATCGCTGTGTCCATTTAGTTAAGAAAGCTAACATATGTAAAACTCTATGTTCTACGCAATGGATAATTATGAAGCAATCTCTTTTAGCTGAATGGTTAAAAGTAAGATTTCTGTTTTCATTCCAAATGAGTGCCTTTTAAGTACAGGGCACCTTGAATAAACTATAAAGAAATCATGACTGTAGGTAATTCAAGCAATTTTTAAAGTTTATAGTTCAAAGTTGCCAAACTATAATGTAAAAGATTTTCCTCTCTTTCTCTCTCTCCCTCTCTCTCATATAATATAGGGACTAGGGATTCTGCCTCTGCCTGCTCTGTAATCCTGGCTTTGCATCTCACTAGCTGTGAGAACTTTTCAGTTTTCCTCATCTGTAAAATGGGGATAAAAGAACCTGATTCACAGAGTTGTTGATAAACAGTGTCTGGCACATAGCAAGTGCTTTTAGAAGTATATGTTGTTTTTGTTAAAGAATCCCTTTAATTTGATGTAATTTGCACTAAAGATGAAAAGCATGTCCTATAGATATTAATCTTAGTAAAAATGTAAAGACTGTTTTGACATTGAGTTCAGATAGACAAAGCATTTTTCAAAACAAAAAAGAGGCAATTTGAGTTTTCAGGAAATTTGACCACCCAACATTATCAAAAGTCCACTTTGAGTTGTAGATAACACAGATGGGTTCTCTATGTTGAATATGCTAATTGGAATTTACTAAATATCTATCCGACATTGTGCTTTGTAATTTAGACATAGCTCTGTTGGCAAAGATGCGCAAACAATATTTAAATGGTCAATTTAATTAACCTTCAATGTGTCCATTACATAGATCTTAAACCATCAACTCAACTTACCTTTGTTTCCAATTGAAAAAAACAATATTCCCCTGGTACCTAGAAGAGTGCCTAATAGATAGTAGGCACTCAATAGTTATTGAATGGATGAATGGAAGGATGGATTTGATTCTAAATCATGTAGACAAACTCAAAGCTTCGTTTATGTCACATGCTATGGTAAATTCAAAGTTGGTTTCAGATGTACATGTTAAACTGGTACTAATTCATCCCCATAGAACTTAGGTCATAGACACATGCGTAAAACATCGGGTTCATTTTTTTCAGTTCAATCCAGTTTTTTGGCACAGATGATGTCAGGGAGATGAGAAACAAGACCCTGTGATTTGACAGAATATTTCACTTTCCTAAAAGTTGTATTGCCATCTTATAGATGTAGTTGAGGGAACATACTACAACTGTTTTTATTCTCCATTATCCATCTCCTTCAAATCTGAATGTCCCTTAAACATTCCCACTTTGGCACAGGTCCACAAAGAGAGTTGTCATGTCTAGTTTAAGCCAATATACTGTGTCAAGAATGTCATCAGATATTTGACCACAACTCCGTGTGTCTATAGTGATGTGAATGTGACACCTCTTAACTTACTTGCAATCATCTATTACTCTGGAACACGCAGCTTCATAAAGTCCTGAATTAATCTTCAGGGAGAAGAATGCCTAATAAAGAACACAATAATGTGCAGCAGCTCTGGCAATAAATTTGATGAAAGGTTTCCTGAAAGCCACAGCAAAGGGTAAATGAGTCCACTTATTAGCTTTGTGTTGGTGTTATTTATGTTCTGTGACCCAGAGGGAGATGAGAGATTTTATTTTGCTGCTTGGGCCTCCTTCCCAGGGCTTCAGCATGTTGGTGCTTTGGGACCAGTGTCTGTACACTGAGTGAGAAGAATTTTTCATCTTGGGAAATGTGCTTCTTTCTTCACAAAAGAATCTTGCAGAGTGGGTTTTTTTGGTGTTGCCGCTGTTATTGTTTTGGTTGATTTTTAATTTTAATCTTAGGATCTTGGAGTTTGGGAACTGTGGTGTATTTTGGTGGCTTGGTGGTTTTGAATAGAGTTATAAGGGAAAATGAGCTTATCACACTTGGGATCTGCAAATATTCTCTGAAGCGTATTTGAGGAGCAGAGAATCAAAGTGAAGGAAGTGTAAGTTTTGTTAGATATCTTTCCAAGAATATTCTCTTCTGGTTTTACATCAATGCAAAGTCTGCTAACTGTAGAAAATATGTCATCTCGTTTTTACCAGTGTCTGTTGGGGAGTGCATGCATGTATTCAAATTTGATATTTACATTTTACAGTTAGTTTTTAAATTGGATTTTTTTCAGTGTTGAGTTGAAGGAATGACTGTGGTTCCTTATGTTTTGTGTTCATAATTGAGTTCATTTCATGGCACAGTTGAAGAAAGAGAACAATGACCCAGGAAACTTTGGCCTTACATCCCTTATCCCTTTAGAAATTCTGCATTCTCTTCACTTCCAAACTCATAAATATCTGGGGTCATCAATACCTTTCCCTGAATGTTGTGTGCTTTCTTTTCATTATTGTCAACACAGCCTTGGGCCCATCTTCATGAGTTTCTTTTATTTTTGTTGTTCTTATTAGCACTTTTGAGAAAATGAAGAAGACGTTCATTGGGGCTTTAACTGAGTATTTGAACTTGTATTTTATAACATTATTTTCCCTTTTGATGTCACATTTTAATTTTGCAGAATTCTTAGCTCCAGGATTAGGAGGGAGAGAAAGAGAGAGACAGAGAGGTGAAGAGAACGTGGTTACTATTGTTAATCATTTTGGGCAAGTTTTCATTTTACATTAGTCCTCATATCTCCTATATGTCTCATGCCTATATTAATATGATGATGCAAGCACAGAAGCTAGTCATATAACTCAGACAAGAAGAATTTGATGCTATTTATTTCAAATTATAATTCAAGTGATAGATCATTCATGGAACATTTGAAAAAGAAATATATTCCCTTTCTCTAGAACAAGGATTGGGATTGTGAGAATTAGCAAACTAAAGAAATAAAAGTGTACAACCTAAAGAAAGAGGAATACAGATTCTGAGTAAATTCAGGGTTTTACTATTACAAAAATGAAGAACTTAAGTGTGTGTCTTTCTTTCTTTATCTTTTAAGTGAATATCTTTCTTCATGGGAGTAAATAGCGCTCTCTTCAAAGTTCAATTTATTGACATTTACTCACTCAATCCACAAAAATATATTTAATGCCAGATTGTGAATAGCATTGCTCTACATAATATACAGGAGAATAATTCACGGCCTCCTGCCCTCAAGAGGTTTACAATCTGTAAACATAAGAAACAGCAATGTTAAAATGAAGTGAAATTAAATATGGATTTAAGCAGGATTAGTTGCGTAAGCAAATTTCTGAGAAATGCACAGAAATGAGGAATTCATTATGAAAGTAAAAACTAGGAAAAACATTCAAAAGCAAATTAAAAGGGAAATTGAAAAATAAGTAGTCTGTTAATTCAGCAAGTGAAAAGTTGGAAGAAGGTCATCTCTTTCCGGAGTGAAGAGAGAAAGCAGAGGCACAGAGTTATGAAAACATATATATTTGAGTAGATATAAGTGGATTATTTGAGATAGACTTGATGAGACCTGCAACCAACTGCACTTTGATAGTGAAAAGAAAATGAGAGATGAAACCTTGTTTTGAGGATAGAAATAGGATCAAGAGAAAGATTTTCAGAGTAAATGCAAGAATTGGCTATTAATTGGCAGACTGGGAAGAGGGAAGCAGTTTTTTTTTCCAAGTAATTTTATTGGGATAATAATGGTTTATAACATTGTGTAATTTCAGTTGTATATTATTGTTTATCAATTTCTGAATACATTTAATCATGATCACCTCCACTAGTCTAATTTTTATTTGTTACCATACATATGTGCCCCTTTATCCCTTTCGCCCAGCCCCCAACCCGCTTCCCCTCTGGTAACCACTAATCTCTTCTCTTTATCCATGTATTTGTTATCTTCGACATATGAGTGAAATCACGCAGTATTTGTCTTTCTCTGTCTGGCTTATTTCACTTAACATCATACCCTCAAGGTCCATCCATGTTGTTGCAAATGAGACGATTTTGTCTTTTTTATTGCTGAGTAGTATTCCCTTCTACATATATATCACATCTTCTTTACCCATTCATCTGTAGAAGGGCACTTGCATTGCTTCCATGTCTTGGCTATCGTGATTAATGCTGCAATGAACACAGGGTTGCATAAATCTCTTTGGGTCATTGATTTCAAGTTCATTGGATAAATACCCAGTAGTGGGATAGCTGGATCATGTGGCATTTCTATTTTTAATTTTTTGAGAAATCTCCGTACTATTTTCCATAGTGGCTGCACCAGTTTGCATTCCCACCAGCAGTGTGTGAGGGTTCCTTTTTCTCCACATCCTCTCCAATGTTTGTTGTTTTTTGTCTTGGTCATTATAGCCATTCTGGCAGGTGTAAGGTGATATCACATTGCAGTTTTGTTTTGCGTTAGGGAAGCAGTTGGTAACTGTTATAGTATCCTTTTGTGTTTTATTGCATTGACATATATTGTTCAGTTTTGAATGGAGAAAACATTTTTATAATACAACTCTACTTAAGAAAAATTATCTGAAGAATAAATTAGTTGAGGGTGAGAGAAGGGATTGAGTCTGAAATGAGCAGTGGCCTCCTATTTGGTTTAGGAAAGAAATGTTTCATCAACATTTTTTATAGCAAGTGCTTCAGGATAAATAGATAAGGGTCACGTGGAGTGGGTGGGATGAATATTAGGTTAAGCAAATACGTTTGCAGATCACCAGGTTCATCAATTTTAAATGTTTTATTACTGCTGCTCGTGGCCCTATTTTTAATATACTAGTAATGCTGAGAATCTTCCAGAGAACAGTGTCCAGGGCAGGATCCCCTAAAACAAGAATTCGACATAGACATATTTTTTTCTGCATAGCATCTCATAGAACAAGTGTTCCACAAGAGAATATTTTGGGAAACATGGCCTTATATATATATGATTAAAGAAAAAAAACCTGTCCAAAAGATTCACTAACCATATGATAGTCTTCAATTTGAAAGTTTCATTTAAAAAACATGATGTGTACAATACTGTAATTCCCTGAAGTTACCGTATTATCTTTTGCATTGCTCATTTTATGGCTAGCAGGTGTAACATTTTTACTACATTCATGCTGCTTTAAGCTCCTGAAGAAAAGCTGGAGGTAAAATGATTAAAGTTCCCAGTTCTGCGAAATCTGATGGCTCCCTGGCAGGATTCATTTCCAAAGAAACTGGATATCTAGTATCTTATCTGTCTAACAATTTAGAAACATCCAGACCAAAAGCGCATGAAAATGAAAAACTGTAGGAGAAAGAGGGTGGAGAATGTTTACTTACAATTCATGTTTCTAAATCTGTTGTGTGTAGCAAAGGAAACCGCGTAAACTTCTATATGTGCATTGTCTTTGAGTCCTGGTTAGTGTTTTATTTTCTTTAGATCCCTGTAGTTTTAAACTGCTATGGTTTTGAGTAGGTTTAGCACAGAATAGTGTGCCATCGAAATGATAGACTGTTTAGTTAAATTATTGTTTTTGATTTATGGTAAGAAATATGGGATTTCTTTAATAACAAAACAGAATAAAAGAAGACAATGTATGTCTACTCTCAATACTCCTAGCAAACAGTCTGATAGGGAGTGCACTACTGAAACTGAGGTACAGAGTGTTTAAAATGCCTGCTTTTTGGCATATTGAAGAGTTTGAGACCAGCCAATCTGCCTAATGGGACTCACATACTAAGGCTTGGAGCCAAAAAATATAACCACGGCTACTTTCTGCGGTGCTAATATATGGAACAATAAGGCCTTGCACACACCATCCTTGCTGCAAATAAATTAAGATAATTGATGAAAATGTTGCTTTTTAAAGCCACACCTCATAAATATCATCACTCATTGTTCAGATGTTAAGTTACACAAATGAGGATGCTCCTCTTAATGGTTTAGGACTATACAATCTTCTTCAACACTGCAATTTGGGAAATTGTTTAGAGGATGATACCTCATACAGAGTAAATATTCATGCCTGACTATATGAAGGAAGAAAGGGAGGGAGGAAGAGAAAGAAGAAGGGAGAGTGAGGAGAGAGGAAGGAGAAGGAAACAGAAGGAGAGACAGAGAGAGAGAATATGTTTGAGATTAACTCTGCAGTGTTCATGCAATGACCCTTCAATGATAGTTCTCCGTGATTAAACCAGAGTTAACATTCCTAATTGTATAAGAAAATTCATGTCATAAAATATCAAGTGACTTAGTTTCCACTACAAAAGAACATAATATGAGGACAGAGAGCCCTTGACAACATGTTAGCATAATATGAGAAAGTAGGGTTCAAACTATTTGCAGAACAATTCTCTACATAAACTGTGCTACCAATCAAGATTACTGTTGTGGAGCTATATATATATACATATACATACAGGAGTGCGCCTGCTAAGAGCAGCGTGCATTTAGAGATCTATGGGCTTGAATTAGAAATCTTTTGGGTAGAAAATGGTTCATAGTTTTTTGGAATTATGGTCTAATAAATTCATAAAAATACTCAATTATAGATTTTCCAGGTATTCTTTGGGAATGGAGGTATTGTAAGGCAGAATTAGCATCATTCCAACTAAGTTTGTCTACTCACGTGTAAATAAGAGATATGCCAGTTTGCCCAAAGAAGAAAAAAATTTCGAGACTTTGAAGAATCCAAGTCCAGAAAAGCTTACTGATTGTGCAGTATATGGTGGAGAATGTCAGTGCCCTGTTAACAATGTGAGAAATGATGGTATGAATGTGTCCAAACATCCCTCACAATGAGAGGGCTATCTGAGGTTATTTGTCAGTTGAAAATTTTTCTCCCGTAGTTTTCCATACCTTAATGGAAATAGTTCTTTTAAAATTCTATGTATTGTGTCCTTATTATTGAATCAACAAAGTACAAATTTACAGAAATACTTAAGAAATTCCTCACCTACTTCCTCCTTCTATTTTTCCTTATCCCTTTCCTGTTCTCCTTTTCCTCTTCCCTCCTCCTTCTCATCTTCATTTTCTGCATTTAATAACAATTATGGTTACCATTTACTGAACATAGACATTGTCCTAAGTGCTAGTACATATTTTCATTCATTCCACAAACACATATTGAGCATTTCTACAACACAGAAACTATTCTAGGAAACAAGGTCCTTGCTTACATGGAGTTACATTGTACTTCAGGAAACAGAAAAACACATAAATGAGCGAGATGATTATAGAGCATGTTAGGTGCTCTAAAAGACATTAACAGGGTGATGAGGTAGTATAGTTAGGTGAGAGTTAAGAAAGACCTCTCTGATGTTGTGACATTTGGACTGAGATGAAAAGAAGTCAATCATACAAAGATCCGGAGTCAAAGCATTACATGCATAAGTTAAAAAAGAGTTTAGGATGTTAGAGAGGGAGGCCTGTTTGGCTAGAGCTCATTGAGGAGGAAAGACATGAGATGATGTTGAAGAAGTAGTCAGGAACTAGGTCATTTAGAAACCCTGTAGGCTGAAGTAAGAAATACGGATTTTATCGTGAGAGCAATGAGACTCCGTTGACGTATTCAACGCAGGGAAGAGATAAGGTATGATTTGCATTTTTCTTAACTTCCCTCTATCTATTGCAGGGAGAATGGATAATGAAGGTCAAGCATGGAATCAGGGAGACCTACCAGGAGGCTGTTGAACTAGTTCAGGGTGACAGTAGATGTTTTATTGGATCGTGATGGCAGTACTAGAGATAGTGAGAAGTGAACTGATGGGGACTTGTTCTGGAGATGAAGCCACAGACTTTGGTAATGCACTGGATGTGGAGAATAAAGGAAAGCAAGGGATTGGAGATGAATTCCAGGTTTTCAGGTTGAGGAACTGAAATTTATGGTGGTACATTTAGTAAACTCAGGGTAGCTGAGTGAGCAACAATTTGTTGCTGTTGTTTTTGTATAAAAATCAAGAGGTCTTTGTTGACATATTAACTTTGGATGTCTGTTAAGTATCTGAGTGACAATGTCAAGGAAGCTGTAACATATGCATCTGGACTCAGGATAGATGTCTGGGTTTTAGGTAGAAATTTAGAAATCATCAACATACTAATGGTATTTACAGCTGTGACACTAGAATCGAATTACCTAGAAAGTGATTAAGGGGGAAAAAGAAGAGTGGAGAGAAGAGAAAAGAGAGGAGAAGGAAATAGAAAGATCCCAAGACTGAATCCTCGGACACACCAGGATTCACGATTGCCCAGAGAAGGTTGAGCCTGAGAAGGAGTGTCAAGGAACTCAGCAGACAGTCAAGAGAATGTAGTGTCCCAGAAGTGAAGAGAGAAGAATACCTCAGGGGGGCATATCAGCTTGGTTGAATGCTGCTGAGAGAACAGTATGGAAGTCATTGTTAACCTTGACAATTGCTATTTTAATGAAGTTCTGAGGGCAAAAGTTTGAAATCAATAGACTAGTGAATTGGAGATGATGTGAACTCATTTAATCCTTGTAACAAACCTGGGGACTATTACCATTTAACAGATGAGAAAATTGAGGCTCAGAGAAAGTAATTCATTAAATGTCACAAGAAATCAGTGGATGCAGGATTCAAACCAAGGTCTCCCTGACATCAAAGATTCCTGCCCTTAGTCACTGTCTAAATCAGGAATTTAGGTTCAGAGAAGAAAAAGACTCTGAGAATTTGGATAACTTAGTCTATTGTGTCAGTGCTGCTAATGTTCACTTAATAGAATTTGTAAGATACCTGCTCCAAAACCAAAATGCGTCTTTAAGCTGTCCTTAGGAATGGGTAGGCTTCACGAGGGGTCTGACATTTTTCGATGTGCCAACTTGCATTTCACAAAAAACAACTTCTGCTGAGCTGTATCACCTGCTTGGACTGTGGGAGTAGGGTTGATATTCTATGGCATTGAATTTCCAGTTTTAAGTTCTTTCTGAGACTAGCAAACAGTTATTGACTTCAGAGCCTGTGCTAGTACATTACAGAGAACATAAACCTCTGTTTTTTACAATTGATATTTCACCTTATGATTTTGGAGATGTGCCTATCCACAAAATGCCAGATGGCATCGAAGCACTGATTGCTAGCTACTCAAGGGCAATTCTATGCACAAAATAGGAATAAACAGAAATTGACAAAAGTCCTTCCTATCAATATAAATCTCAAGACATTCTATAAAGTCCTCAATTACTGTGTGTTCACAATTTATATTAATTACAAGTCTCTTTTGAGATTCTTCACAGGGTAAACCTGCAATGTTAATTATGCCACCATAGTGCCAGTACCCTATTATTTAAGGCAAAAATAAATTGCTCTGCCATGAACAGTCGTCTGCCACTTCACACCTCAGATGACAATACGTCACCTCTATGGAAGCACTGATATTAAAAAATCTCCCTGACTCACATCTTTAGGCTAATCAAATTGCACAGGTAGTAGAATTTCTGACTGGACATGGTTTTAATTTTAGTAAAGAGTGGATGTCCCTTAGAGGGACTTCCTGTGATAATCAAGTCATTTGTGCACCATACATAAAACTGACATTAAAGATACATCTTGTAGATTGTCCCACAGTTACTTAAAAAAAAAGATTGATACAGTTGTGTTTTAGCCACACAACCTAAGTATAACTGGGAATTGTCTAAATGAAAGCATTGGGAAGAAGATATATTTAGGGGCCTATATTTGAAAAGCAACTATACTGGAATGTTGTTCATGCCAGAGTACTTGGTCTAGCTCATAAAAGGTGAGCAGGGGGTGATGGTAGCCAATATTGGTTGAGTGCCTATTGTATGCCAGTCACTGTGCAGGGAGGAGCCTTTCATGTTTACCTAACCTAATCACCACGGCAACCATACAAGCTCGGTATTGTTATCTTCATTTTACATAGAGGGGTTAAATATTGTGTATAAATTCCCTCAATTGGTCACTGTCAGAAATGGAATGCCAAAGCTATGGACGTTAAAATGTAGATTGTATACACATTCTTTGTCTAGAACCTGGATTGGTTTTGCTGGATTACGAAATAAACAGCTAATAAAGAGTAATGTACTCATCTCAGACCTTATCCAAACCCAAAATTGCAAGACACAAAAAATAAAGGATACATATGTATCTTCAACAATGTTATATCTTTTTTTTTCTTGAAGATTGGCACCTGAGCTAACATCTGTTGCCAATCTTCTTTTTTTTTTTTCTTTTCTTCTTCTTCTTCTCCTCAAAGCCCCTGGTACGTAATTGTACGTTCCAGTTGTGAGTGCCTCTGGTTGTGCCATGTGAGACGCCACCTCAACATGGCCTGATGAGCAGTGCCATGTTCACGTCCAGCATCCGAGCTGGTGAAACCCTGGGCCACCAAAGCAAGGAGTGCGAACTTAACCACTCAGCCACGGGGCCAGCACTTATATCTTTTTAACATATTATTTTTCTGATAATAAAGGAATATAGGTTTATAGTAGAAAATTCTGAAAGTTTTGAAGAAAATAGCTAACAGTGTAACAGTAGCTGGGCGCTTTACTATGGGTCAGATACTCTACTGTTTTTTTCCAAGGATTATTTTGTTTAATGCTCACAACAAGCAGAGTTAGAAGATGTTATTGTTATTTACCTCTTACAAGTGAAGAAACAAATGTACAGCGATCTTAAGTATTTTTTCTAAGGTGTCACACTTGTGTGAGAGTCAGGATTCACACCCAAACAGTCTAGCTCGAGAGTCTACACTCTTCACCACTACCCTGCTACTCATAATGCCAATAGCCATAGCAAACTACTGTCAATATTTTGATCCATTCCCTTACATGTACCCATTCTTTAAAGGCAGTTGCCAAAATTGGCTTCCAATTCCCTACACCTAAAGCTGGATTAAAATCATAAATCTCTCATGAGCTCATTTTTTCTAAGCTCAAATGTATATCCCAATATACATAAGGCTATCACATCTCCAGGAACTCATCTGTAAGGTTTAGGAAAACACAAGTAATCCTTTTTTTCAAATTTAGTGCATATCCTACATTTCTATCTTGTGGTCTGGGTACCTGACATTTTTAAAAGGCAAAAGTTCATGGCCCTGAATTTCCCATGTTTCCAAACCTCCCTTCTTCTCTCTGCATTTTTGTTATCCCGTAGAGATCCCAAGGCTTTCATTAGCCCTGTGCTTCCCCTCTGCTTATGCTTCACAAGCTTTTACCTTTAGGGAACCATTCAAAATGAGATATATTCTGCGAGAAATCAGAATGTAACTAACAACAAGGAGCACTAACAGAATATAACTACCTAACAAGGAGCACTGATCAAAAATGCTTTCCCAGTGCTGGAGCCTGGATCCCCAAATGCGACTTTGTCTACAAAAATGCAACATCGCTAACAGTTTGAAATCACAAATGTATTGGCCCTGTCCATGCTCACTGATGTCAGATCTTCTGGTTCCACGTGAGAAATTATTCATAGCACCTGTAAGATGTATTTTCAGTTATAAATAGTAACTCTTTAAAGTGAATGACTCTCCAGTGTACAAGCATATGTATTTTTCTCCAGGCAGAACATAACACTCCAAATCCCAATCTCTATCCATTGAATATTAATTGTGGTCAAAATCTGAATTTTTGTGGATGTCAATGTCTAAGTAAGTGATAACCCTAACCATTCTACATGTGTGTCATCCTCCCTGTATTAGTCTGCTTGGGCTTTCATAACAAAATACTACAGCCTGGGTGGTTTAAACAATAGAAATTTATTTCTTACAGTTCTGAAGGCTAAGTCCACAATCAAGTGCCAGCTGATTTGGTTTCTGGTTCAGGCTCTCTTCCTGTCTTGTAGACAGCTTCTGTCTCACTATGTGTGTGTGTGTGTGTATATATACATATACATATATATATATATATATATGCAGAGAGAGAGAGAGACCTCTCGTGTCTGTTCTTATAAGGACACTAATGGTACCAGTTCAGGGCCTCACCTTTATGATGTCATTGAACCTTAGTTGCTTCTTATAAGCCCTATCTCTAAATGCAGTCATGTTGCATTCAACATATGAATTTTGAGAGGGACACAATTCAGTCCATACCATTTCCCTCCTGGACCTCCAAAATGCATGTCCAAAAGCAGCTACCTGCTGCTTCTCACATGCAAAGCACATTCATTCCACTCCAACAGCCCCAAAGGTCTTAGATCATTCAGGCAACAACTCTAAAGTCTAAAGTCCAAAGTGTCATCTAAATACAGAATTAGATATGAGTGAGACTTGAGGTATGATTCATCTTGAGGCAAAATTCCTCTCTAGCTGTGAACCTGTGAAATCAAACAAATTACCTACTTCCAAAATACAATGGTGAGACAGGCAGAAGAGATACATCCCCATTCCAAAGCAAGAAATAGGAAAGAAGGAAGGGGTGATGGATCCCAAGCAGGTCCAAAACCTAGCAAAGCAAATTCCGTTAGATTTCAAATCTTGGGAACAATCCTCTTTGGCTCCATGTTCTGACCCTCAGACCCCCTCAGACTCTTCAGGGTGGCCCAGCCCATTCAGCTCAGAGGGCCACCCTTACCCGTTTGGCTCTCTACTAAGGGTCCCATCCTCTGAAAGTGAGGAAAAAGCAGTCTTGGCCTGTGGACCTGTGGTGGGAGTGGCAGCCCTGATGATCTCTGAATTGCCTTCAGAGTGATTCTTCCCTTTTCTTGAAGGATAACTCACATTAGCAGCCTTCCTCTGTTTGCTCTCATTTTCTCTGTTTCCTTTAGTCAGAGCTGGCAGCGTTTCTGCTGGTACAATCCCATTTCTGTTACTAGTTCCGCAACTGTGACTGATTAAATTTGTGGTTCACACCCATACTAATCTCCTCATCAAATGGTTGTTCGGCCACATCCTTAATGTTCTCTTCAAAACAATCTTTTTCATTTTTTGCAATATGGATAGACTGAGAGTTTTCCAAATCTTCAAGTTCTGATTCCTTTTTGCTTAACAACTTCTTCAATTTATTTCTCTCCTCTTGCATTTACTATAAGTAGTAAAAAGAAGCAAGACCACATCTTCAAAACTTTGCTTAGAAATCTCCTCAGCTAAACATCCAATTTCATCACTTGAAATTTCTACCTTCCACCAAACACTAGAACACAATTCAGCCAAGTTCTTTGTCACTTTATAATGTTGACACAAATAATCCATAACCAATCTATAAATCAAAACAGGGATGAGTTTATTATGAGCCAGATCTGAGGACTAGCCCAGGGCCTTCCTTCCTCAAGGAAGGACACCAAAGGACTGGGGTGTAAAAAGTGGTTATACACTGTCAAAGAGCATGTATCACATATGATTGGAATGTCCCTTTTACAACAGTCACGATATTGCCTAGCCAGAACATTGATTCACACAGCAAATAGCAGGTCTATTGTCTGGAGCTGGATGGTCGTCTTAGAGGGAGCACAGCAATCAATTCCTAGCCTAGGGAGAGGTGCTTATCCTTAAGGAAATGCCAGTGTGAGGGAAATTGCATCTTTATCTCAAGGACATTTGCTCTTCTCTTTGGGACATCGTAAATGCTTAAAGCAGATATACAATGCATGCTCAATGGCCATGTCAGGCCTTTTTGGAAAAACAAAGTTAGGCCTAATTAGTTTTACACCAAATGGCTTCCTCATATACTCCAATATATCTTATTGTTTGCCATTTATTTATCAATAACAAAGATTGCCTTTCCTTCAGTTTCTAAGAAGCTTTTCCTCATTTCCATCTCAGACTTCACTGAAAGACCTTTAATGTCCGTATTTATATCAACAATTTTTTCATAATTATGCATTCTCTAAGAAGATGGAAACTTTCTCTACAGCTCTCCTCTTTTCTTTCTGAGCTCTCACCAGAATCACCTTTGGCATCCATAATTCTAACAACCGTCCCTTCATAGAAATCCAGACTTTTTTTAGCATGCACCTTAAAACTCCTCCAGCCTCTACTCACTACCAGTTCTAATGCCATTTCCATAATTTTTATACGTTACATCGGCACTCCACTTCTCAGTATCAAAATCTGAATTAGTCTGCTTGAGGTGCCATGACAAAGGACAACAAGCTGAATGGTTTAAACAACAGAAATTTATTTTTCACAGTTCTGGAGTTTGGGAACTCCAAGATCAATGTTACTGGCCAATTTTGTTTCTGATGAAAGCTCTCTTCCTGGCTTGTAGTTGCTGCCTTCTTGCTGTGTTCTCACATGGAAGAGAGAGAGAGACAGAGCACTCTCTGGTGTCTTTTCTTACAAGGACACTAAGCCTTCCATATCAGGATCCCACCCTTAAGGCCTTATTTAACCTTAATTACCTCCTTGGAGGCCCTATCTCCAAAAACAATCAGATTAGGGGTTAGAGTTTCAGCATATGAATTCTAAAGCAACACAATCAGTCCACAGCACCCCCTGATCCTACCACCTCAAATCATTTATTTATGAGAGTTTCATCCTGTATGTTCTGCCCTTTCTTTCTTATCTTACTCTTCCCTGAAGCTTTTATTGATCTGAACCCCAAATATCTTTATTTTACTGGACACAGATATCATTACAAATGACCACTACTGATGCCAACTTCAGCCTTATGGAGAGGGCATATTTATCTTCATGTCTAGGGTAAGCACTGGTATCCGTTACAGCTTGCCAGTGTGGTCAGAACTCAGATATAACTGCTTGAAACTAGATTTTCCCACAACTGCTGCCCAAGATATTGGCTACCCCAGCCACTGTCCACTTCCTTATACTGCTGGTGCTGCTACTGAATTTGCTGCTTCTACTGACATTCACATCAAAAATGCTGCACTCAAGAGTTACATGTATATCTTCCATGATTGCACATGATCAGAGGCAGCTCATCTCCACTACCTTGAAGTCTAGGTTCTGAGAGGTGAGGAGGTCCCTCCAACAGTTGAAAGGCCTATTTCATTTCATCTTCCGGGATTAGCCAATCCTCTTTAGAGGAAAAGAAATTCTTGCTCTCTAGAGTATGGTATTGCTCCTGTGACCAAAAATACACAAATCCAAAATATTATATTGGTATATATCCAACATTTGAGTTTCTCTATTTTGTTCAAGGTCACCTTGTTATACATGAATCCTTTACTAGCTGTCTATAATGGCTGAAACCAACCTAGAGAAACAGAGCCAAGGTTCAGGAAGGAAGAAATGTCAATATTAGTATAGTATATTGATTAAACTGTCTATTGCTTTAGAACTTTACCTCACGTATATCCCAAGGCTGCAGTGCGTTGCAAAACATGATAGCTGTTGAACATTCCTTTTCCTAGATAGAGCAGTCCTAAGAGGCTTAAAAGATGTCCCCTGACCCCTTAAACTCACCCTAGTTTCAGTTTGGCCTACACAAAGAAGGTGAATGGCCTCAAACATGGAAGTAGCCTCAGGCCTGATTCATTGTGGCAGCCTATAGAGCACGATTCTAAAACAGAAACCAGAAAGATAAGTAAAGAGAGCAATATAGAACATGCCACCAAGAAGCCTAAGCTTTTAAAATGTTCACTCAGAGGGGATTACTGGGAAGATAGCGGTCAGTGTAAGAAGACTCTGAACTCATCTCCTCCCATGGACACAACAAATTCACAACTACTCTTGGAAAAACTACCCCTGAGAGAGAACTGGAAACTGTTTAAAAAGAACCCCCACAACAAGGAAGAGTGCCGACTGGGGTGGAAGAGGCAGGAATTCCTTTCTGAAGAGGAAAAAGCCACATATTTGTTGTGGTGCTTTGGCCAGGAGCAACCATAAGGTACGAAGCTTTCCCTGGAGGAGTAGGGGATCTGATCAGGAGCACTTTGCCACAATAAGCAGCTTTTAGACTCAGCACAACCAAGAAGAGTGACATAATATCTGGCTTTGCTGACTATTAACAATAATAGGGAATACCCCTAGAAAAGCTATCAGACAAATGGGAAAGAAAAACCTGCTCTTAAAGGCCCCACACACAAATTCACCCATTTTGGAAAGCAACCTAGAATCATCAGAAAGAAAGATGCATAGTCCTTTGGTGAAAAAAGACTCACTTGATAGGCTCTCAGCACATCTTGGGAGAAGGTGAGACCTCCCCAGGGTGAGACAACCTCCCCAGGGACTGAGACATTGCTGGCAGCCATTATTGTGACCTAGTACAAGTGTGCTGACTCAGAAGCTGGCAGACGCCATTGCAGTACTTCCCTTGACCTGTTAGCATAGGGGTCCACCCCATCCCCTAGAGCACTGATTTAATCCAACTAAGCCAGGGCAAGCAGCTTGCCCTAGGGACTGGCTCCACCCAACAGCAAGCCCTTAGGCAACTTGTGGGCCTGCATATGCAGGATGTGAGGGACCTCAGCAAAGGGGTGAGTGGATCTGCCTCTGTGGGGCAGGGTGTATGCAAGGGGTGGGCCTGCATTGGTAGAGTGTGTGGGGTCCCTGCAGTGGGGTGAGTGGGCCCACATCAGTGGGTAAGCGCATGTGCATGGGTCAGGACTGCATTGACAGGTTGTGTGGGCCTGTGGGTTTTGGGACATGTAAGCTGCAGCAGACTTGTGCTTCTCAAACAGCCATATAAGGGATCAGCCCCTCCTTCCAACACCTAAAACAATTGTGTGCTACCATATTTGGGGTTGGCCCCATCCAGGTACACTCCTGAAAGAGCTGACAACAGCTTTGCAGGCCGAAGGCCTACAGCAATTATAAGACCCTGGGCCTAGCAAGCAGCCAAACTGAGGGCCTACTCACTTAACAGAAAAACTGCAGCAGGAATGTGCTAATAGACCTTGCAGCCAACTGTGCTGGGACTCCCCATGTCCCATAAAGTGACTGAAGGGACCATAGCAGCTGCACAGAGCTGAGCATTACAACCAGCTGGCCAGGGGGACAGTCTGGCCTCCCTGTACACCTGCAGCAAAAGCAACCCCACCACAACAGAAGGACACATGTAGCCCACACAGTGGACACTCCTGGAACATTTGGAGCTGGTAATGAGAGGGAAGCACACTACTGGGCCTCATAAGGCATCTCTTATACAAGGCCACCACTCTAAGATCAAGAGAAGTAGTTGATCTACCTAATACAGAGATATAAGCCTAAACAAAGAGGTAAAATGAGAGGACAAAGGAATACATTCCAAATAAGAGATTAGGATAAATGCTCAGAAAAGAACTAAATGAAACAGAGATAAACAATGTACCTGATAAAGAGTACAAACCAATCATCATAAGGATGCTCATTGATCTTGGGAGAAGAATGGTTGAATTCAAGGAGAATTTCAACAAAGAATTGGAAAATATAAAAAAGAACCAATAAGAAATGAAGAATACAATAATGGAAATAAAAAATTCACTAGAGGGACTCAATATCAGAGTAGATGATACAGAAGAATGGATCGGTGAGCTGGACAAAAGACTAGAGGAAATCACCCAAGCTGAATGGATAAAAGAAAAAAGAATTAAAGAGAATGAGGAGAGTCTAAGGGACCTCTGGGACAATATCAAGCACGCTAACATCTATATTATAGATGTCTCAGAAGGAGAAGAGAGAGGCAAAAGGGCAGAGAATCTAGTTGAAGAAATAATAGCGGAAAACATTCCTAACCTAAGGAAGGAAACAGACATCAAAGTACAGGAAGCACAGAGAGCACCAAACAAGATAAACCCAAAGAGGCCCACAGTAAGACACATTATAATTAAAATGTCCAAAATTAAAGATAAAGAGAGGACCTTAAAAGCTATAAGAGAAAGGCAATAAGTGACATACAAAGGAAACCTCATAAGGCTATCAACTGACTTCTCAGCAGAAACCTTACAAGCTACAAGGGAGTGGCATGATATATTTAAAGTGCTGAAAGGAAAAAACCTACAGCCAAGAATACTCTACCTGGCCAGGAGAACATTCAGAATGGAAGGAGAGAGAGTTTTCCGGACAAGCAAAAATTAAAGGAATTTATCAGCAAGAAACCAGTCTTACAAGAAATGCTAAACGGATTTATTTAAGTGGAAAAGAAAAGAATAAAAACAGGAATAAGAAAGTTATCCAAAAAAACCCTAATGAAATCACTGGTAAACTCAAATATACAGTAAAGATAGCAGATCAACCACCCATGAAGCTAATATGAAGATCAAAAGACAAAAGTACTAAAATTATCTATTTCTCTGATAAGAGAGTAATGAATACACATGCACAAAAAAGAGGTTAGATATAATATCAAGAACATAAAATGTGAGAGGAGGGGAATGAAGCTTTAGCAAGAGGTCAAACTTAAGAGACCATCAACTTAATATAGATAGGTTATTATATATGAGCCTCATTATAATCAAAAACCAGAAACCTATAATAAATACACAAATAAATAAGAGAAAGGAATCCAAACATAATACTAAAGAAAACCATTAAACCACAAGGGAAGAGAGTAAGAGAAGAAGAAAGGAACAGAGAAGAACTACTAAAACAACCAGAAAAAAAGTAACAAAATGGCAATAAGTACATACTTACCAAGAGCTGCTTTAAATGTCAATTGACTAAATACTCTAATCAAAAGAAATAGGGTGGCTGATTGGATTAGAAAATGACCCCTATATATGCTGCATACAAGAGACACACTTCAGACCTGAAGACACTCACAGACTGAAAGTGAAGAGATGAGAAAAGCTACTCCAAGCAAATTACAATGAAAAGAAAGCTGAGGTAGCAATCCTCCTATCAGATTAAATAGACTTTAAAACAAAAGCTGTAACAAGAAACAAAGAAGGTCACTACATAATGATAAAGGGAACAATCTGACAAGAAAATATAACACTTGTAAATATCTATGCACCCAACATAGGAGCACCTAAATATATAAAGCAACTATTAACAGACATAAAAGGTGAAATAGACAGTAACACAATAATAGTAAGGGACTTTAACATTCCACTTACACCAATGGATAGATCATCTAAACAGAAGATCAACAAGGAAACGTTGGCCATAAAAGGCACATTAGACCAGATGGACTTAGGAGAGATATACAGAACACTCCATGCAAAACCCACAGAATACACATTCTTTTCAAATGCACATGGAACATTCTCTAGGATAGATCACATATTAGGCCAGAAAACAAGTCTCAATAAATTTAAGAAGATTGAACTAATACCAAACATCTTTTCTGACCACAATGGTATGAAAATAGAAATCAACTACAGGAAGAAAATTGGAAAAGCCACAAATATGTGGAGATTAAACAAAATGCTACTGAACAATGATTGAGTTAAAGGAGAAATAAAAAAAATACCTGGAGACAAACAAAAGTGAAAATACGACATGCCAAAATTTACGGGATATAGCAAAAGCAGTTGGAAGAGGGAAGTTTAGAGCAATACAGGCCTACCTCAAAAACAAGAAAAATCACAAAGAAACAATCTAACAGTGTGCCCAAAGGAGGTAGAAAAAGAACAAACAAAGCCCAAAATCAGTAAAAGAAAGGAAATAATAAAAATCAGAGCAGAAATAAATGAAATGGAGACCAAAAAAAGAGAAATGAATTAAAAGAAGACCTGGTTCTTTGAAAAGATAAACAAAACTCACAAAACTTTAGCTAGACTCACCAATAAAAAAAGGCAGAAGGCTATATGACTCCACTCATAGGTGGAAGTTAACATATTGACAAGGAGATCTGCTCGGTGGTTACCAGGGAAAAGGGGGGGTGGGGGGAGGGCACAAAGGGGGAAGAGGTGTACTCACAACATGACTAACAATAATGTACAACTGAAATCTCACAAGGTTGTAATCTATCATAACATTAATAAAAAAAACATATTAAAAAAAGGCAGAAGGCTCAAATAAATAAAATCAGAAATGAAAGAGGAGAAATTACAATGGATGCCTCAGAAATACATAAAGCTATAAGCCAATAAATTCGATAATCTAGAAGAAATGGGTAAATTCTTAGAATCACACAATCTTCCAAAACTAAATCAAGAAGAAACAGAGAATTTGAATAGACCAATCACCAGTAAGGAGATTGAAACAGTAATCAAAAACCTCCCCAAAAATAAAAATCCAGGACCAGATAGCTTCCCTGGTGAATTCTACCAAACATTCAAAGAGGTAATACTTGTCTTTCTCAAATTCTTCCAAAAAATTGAAGAGGGGAACCTTCCTAACTCATTCCAAAAAGCCGCCATTACTCTGATACCAAAACCTGACAAGAACATCACAAATAAAGAAAATTACAGGCCAATATCACTGATAAACATCAATGCAAAAATCGTCAACAAAATACTAGTGAATCAAATACAACAATACATTAAAAAGATAGTATACTATCATCAAGTGGGATTTATCCCAGGGATGCAGAGAGGGTTCAACATCTGCAAATCAATCAACGTGATATATCATATTAACAAAATGAAGAATAAAACCCACATGATCATCTCACTAGATGCAGAGAAAGCATTTCACAAGATATGGCATCCATTTATGATAAAATTTCTGAATAAAATGGGTATAGAAGGAAAGTACCTCAATATAATAAAGGCTGTATATGACAAACCCACAGCTGATATCATACTCAGTGGAAAAAGACTGAAAGCTATCTCTCTAAGTACAGGAATCAGACAAGGATGCCCACTTTAGCCACTCTTATTTAACATAGTACTGGAAATCCTAGCCAGAGCAATCATGCAAGAAAAAAAAGTAAAAGGGATCCATACTGGAAACGAAGAAGTTAAGCTGTCACTATTTGCAGAAGTCTTGATTGTATATATAGACAACCTGAAAGAGTCCACAAAAAAACTTTTAGAAATAGTAAATGAACACAGTAAAGTTGCAGGATACAAAATCAATATAAAAAAACCAGTTGTGTTTCTATACACTAACAACAAAGTAGCAGGAAGAGATAATAAGTATACAATCCCATTTATAATTGCCAAAAAAAGAATAAAATACCTAGGAATAAATTTAATCAAAGAGGTGAAAGACCTGTACACTGAAAACTATAAAACATTATTGAAAGAAATTGAAGAGGACACAAAGAAATGGAAAGATATTCTGTGTCCCTGGATTGGAAGAATTAACATAGTTAAAATGTCCATACTTCCTAAAGCAAACCACAGATTCAATTCAATCCCTATCATAGTTCCAATGACATTTTTCACAGATATAGAACAAAGAATTCTAAAATTTATGGGACAACAAAAGACTCTGAATAGCCAAAGGAATCCTGAGAAAAAAGAACAAAGCTGGAGGTATCACACTCCCCAATTTCAAAATATACTACAAAGTTATAGTAATCTAAATAGCATGGCACTGGCACATAAACAAACACACAGATGAATGGAACAGAATCAAGAGCCCAGAAATAAACCCACACATCTATGGACATCTAATTTTTGACAACATACAATGGAGAAAGGAAAATCTCTTTAATAGATGGTGTTGGTAATTCTGGACAGACAAATGCAAAAGAATGAAAGTAGACCATTATCTTTCGCCATGGACAAAAAGTAACTCAAAATGGATCAAATAATTGAATGTAAAACCTGAAACCATAAAACTCCTAGAAGAAAACATAGGCAGCATGCTCTTCGACATCAGTCTTAGCATCATATTTTCAAGTATCATGTCTGACCAGGCAAGGGAAACAATAGAAAAAGTAAACAAATGGGTCTACATCACACTAAAAAGCTTTTGCACAGCAAAGGAAACTAAATGAAAAGACATAAGCTAAATGAAAAGACAACGTAACAATTGGGAGAAGATATTTGCAAACCGTATATCTGATAAGGGATTGATCTCCAAAATATATAAAGAACTCATACATCTCAACAACAAAAAAACCAACAATTCAATTAAAAAATGGGGAAAAGATATGAACAGACATTTTCCAAAGAAGATATACAGATGGCCAACAAGCACATGAAAAGATTTTCAACATCACTAATTATTAGGGAAATGCAAATCAAAACTACAATAAGATATCCCTGTTACACTGATCAGAATGGCTATAATTAACAAGATAAGAAATAATAAGTGTTGGAGAGGATGTGGAGAAAAGGGAAGTCTCATACACTGCTGGTGGGAGTGTAAAGTGGTGCAGCCACTATGGAAAACAGTATGAAGATTCCTCAAAAAATTAAGAATAGAACTACGATACAATCCAACTAGTTTACTGCTAGGTATTCATCCAAAGAGCATAAAATTGCATAAATAAATATGCACCCCTATGTTCATTGAGGTATTATTCACAATAGCCAAGACTCGGAAGCAACCTAGGTGCCCATCAAAGGAAGAATGGATAAAGAAGATGTGGTATACATACATAGTGGAATATTACTAAGCCATAAAAAAGATGAAATCTTGCCTTTTGTGACAATGTGAATGGACCTTGAGGGTATTATACTAAGTAAAATAAGTCAGATGGAGAAAGTCAAATACTGTATGATCTCATTCACAAATAGAAGATAAAAACAACAACAAACTCATAGAGACAGAGATTGGATTGGTGATTACCAGAGGGGAAGGGGGGAGGGGATAGTTTGAAAGGGGTGATTTGCACATGTGTATGGTGACAGATGGTAATTAGTCTTTGGATGGTGAACATGATGTAATCTACACTGAAACTGAAATATAACAATGCACATGTAAAATTTATATAATGTTATAAACCAGTGTTACCTCAAATAAAACAAATTTTCACTCATCATACCATAAGCTTCTATTGCCAGCATTGTGCTTGAACAGTCTTTGCATTTGATCAATTATTTTTTCACAGCTTTATTGAAGTGAAAGTCACAAATAAAATTATATATATTTAAAGTGTACAACATGACGATTCGATATATGTTTGCACTGTGAAATGATTAGCACAATGAAGTTAATTAACATATCCATCATCTGGGATAGTAAGTAAATTATTTCTCCAAGAAGATTGTGGGGAAAGGGGAGGGCAAAGAATTAAACTGGAAGTCAAATTAAGCTACTCAAATCCTTCTCTAACTTTTATAGATGTTTTTATGTTTGTTTTTGAAATACTTGTACACATTTTTTATTAAGGTTTTGTCAATAAATTTGATATTGCTGCTATTATTAATGGACATTGTCCTCCATTATGACTTCTAAATTCATATTGTTGGTATGCATGGATTATAATGATTATTCTAAATTCATTGGTTTTTTCTGGCCACATTTCTTTTTTTGGGAGGGGAGGAGATTAGCCCTGAGCTAACTACTGCCAATCCTCCTCTTTTTGCTGAGGAAGACTGGCCCTGAGCTAACATCCATGCCCATCTTCCTCTACTTTATATGTGGGACGCCTATCACAGCATGGCGTTTGCCAAGCAGTGCCATGTCTGCACCCAGGATCCAAACCAGTGAACCCCGGGCTGCTGAGAAGCAGAACGTGCAAATTTAACCGCTGTGCCACTGGGCCGGCCCCAGGCCACATTTCAAAATATCCATAATTCCAAGAGATTTATAGTGGTCTTATTGGGTTTCGAAGGCATAAAATTATTTTATCTGTAAATAGTGAAGTGTTTGTTGCTTCATTTTTGGAAGTTATATGTATTAATTCTTAGCTAGAATTTCTAGATTATTTTTGTTTGTGCTGAGTAAGATTCACCCTGAACTAACATCCACTGCCAATCCTCTGCTTTTTGGATGTGAGCCTCTACCACAGCATGGCCACTGATAGAAGAGTGGTGTAGGTCCATGGCTGGGAACTAAACCCAGGCCGTGGAAGCAGAGCACACTGAACTTAATCAGTAGGCCACCAGGGCTGGCCTACTTTAATGGGAATTTGTTTCCTGTTTCACTATTATGTATAACATTGGCAGTTAGTTTATAACAGATATTTCATTTAGGAAGCAAGTAATAGAAAATTCAGTTCAAACTGGTTTAAATAATGTTATTTTTTATCTCAATCTCACAGAAATGAAAAATTAGAAGTAGGCCAGGCAGGATTCAGCCATGGTATAATAAAATCCTTAAGAGCCAATCTTTCTGGTATTGTCTTTGAACATGGCTTCATAATAGAATGGCCACAGCAGTTCAGGTTGCCACTTCGAACCTGAAATATCCAATATCCAACAGTAAAATATTCAAAGAAAAAAGACCCTAGATTCTTGAGTCTCTCTCTTTGAAGCAAGGACACTTTTCATGGAAGTCTTCCAACAGAATTTCGCTCATATTTTATTGGATAAAATTGGATTTAATGTTCAATTCTAAATCAATCATTAGCAAGAAGAGTGAGATTATCCTAATTGGCTTAGAATAATATTTTAGAGTTGGATTGGATATTGGGGAATCAACCACATTGACCATGAAAATATGTTTTCATTATATATATATTAATTTTTCTAGGCAACACCCTTCTACTTTTTTTGGTATTATAATAGTGTTAATCTACAATTAATGGTAGTCAGTGGGAAGAGCACTGGATTTGGAATCAGAAATAAATACTACATATATTAGTTCTAAGAGTTTTTGGTGGAGTCTTTAGGGTTTTATATGTATAAGATCATATAATCTCCAAACAGACATTTTACATCTTTCTTTCCAATTTGGGTGATTTTATTTCCATTTCTTGCTTAATTGCTCTGGCAAGGCCTTCCAGTTTGATGTTGAATCGCAGTGGTGAGAGTGGGCACCTTTGTCTTGCTCCTGATTTTAGCAGGAAAGCTTTTAGCTTTTCACCATTGAGTATGAGTTTAGCTGTGGGTTTTTCATGTGTGGCCCTTATTACGTTGAGGTAAGTTCCTCCTATAACCAATGTGTTAAAACTTTTCATTATGAAAGGATGTTGAATTTTTCAAATGGTTTTTCTGCATCTATTGAGGTGGTCATATGATTTTTATCTTTCATTAATGTGGAGTATCACATTTCTTGATTTGTGTGTGTTGAACTATCTTTGTATCCCAGGGATAAATCCCATTTGATTGTGGTGTACTATTGTCTCAATGTGATTTTTGAATTTGGTTCCCTAGTATTTTGTAGAGAATTTTTGCATCTATATTTATCAGGGATATTGGTCTGTAATTTTCTTTTCTTTATCTCACTGTCATATCAAGGTAATGCTGGCCTTGTAAAATAAGTTTGGAAGTGAGGCCTCCTCTTTGATGTTTTGGAAGTTTGGGAAGGATTGACATTAATTCTTCTTTAAATGTTTGGTAGAATTCACCGGAGAAATCATCTGGTGTTGAGTTTTTCTTTGCTGGGAAGTTTTTGATTCCTGTTTCAACATCCTCACTTATTATTGTTCTGTTCGGATTTTCCATTGCTTCATGATTCAGTCTTAGTCTGTTTGATGTTTCCAGGAATTTATCCATTTCTTCTAGGTTATCCAATTTGTTGGAGTGTTATTGTTCATAGTAATTTCATGATACTGACTATATCTGTGGTTTCAGTTGTAATGTTTCCTCTTTCATTTCTGTTTTTTTTTAAATTGTAATGATTGTATTACTTTTATTTATTTATTTTTATTTATTTTTTTAATTTTTATTTTTTTCAGATGTACATAATATTTCAAATTCTGGATACATTACATCATGTTCACTACCCGAACACTAATTATAGTGCATCCGCTCACATGTGACCCTAATCACCCTTTTTGCCCTCCCCCCTCTCTCCTTCCCCAATGGTAATCACCAGTCCAATCTCCAATGCTATGTGTTTTTATTTTTTTGTCGTTTTTATCTTCTACTTATGAGTGAGATCATACAGTATTTGACTTTCTCCCTCTGACTTATTTCACTCAGCATAATACCCTCAAGGTCCATCCATGTTGTCACAAATGGCCGGATTTCGTCATTTCTTATGGCTGAGTAGTAGTCCATCGGGTATAAATACCACATCTTCTTTATCCATTCGTCCCCTGATGGGCACCTAGGTTGCTTCCACGTCTTGGCTATTGTGTATAATGCTGCAATGAACATAGGGGTGCAAGTATCTTTATGCCTTTGTGTTTTCAAGTTCTTTGGATAAATACCCAGCAGTGAAATAGCTGGATCACATGGTAGATCTATCCTGAATTTTCTGAGGATACTCCAAACTGCTTTCCATAGTGGCTGCACCAGTTTGCACTGCCACCAGCAGTGAACAAGTGTTCCCTTCTCTCTACACCCTCTCCAACATTTGTTGTTTCCTGTCTTGTTAATTATAGCCATTCTGACCAGAGTGAGGTGATACCTCATTGTAGTTTTGATTTGCATTTCCCTGATAGCTAATGATGTTGAGCATCTTTTCATATGCCTGTTGGCCATCTGTATATCTTCTTTGGAGAAATCTCTGTTCAGATCTTTTGCCCATTTTCTAATTGGATTGTTGGTTTTTTTGTTGTTGAGCTATATGAGTTCTTTGTATATTTTGGATATTAACCCCTTATCTGATATGTGGTTTGCAAATATCTTCTCCCAATTGTTAGGTTGTCTTTTCGTTTTGTTGATGGTTTCCTTTGCTGTGCAGAAGCTGTTTAATTTGATGTAGTCCCATTTGTTCATTTTTTCTTTTGTTTCCCTTGCCCGGTCAGACATGGGATTTGAAAATATGCTGCTCAGACCAATGTCATAGAGCGTACTGCTAGTTGCGGGATACAAAATCAATGTACAAATACCAGTTGCGTTTCTATACACTAACAACGAAGTAGCAGAAAGAGAAATTAAGAATACAATCCCATTTAAAATTGCAACAAAAAGAATAAAAGACCTAGCAATCACACAAGAAAAAAAAGTAAAAAGGATCCATACTGGAAACGAAGAAGTTAAACTGTCACTATTTGCAGAAGTCATGATTGTATATATAGACAACCTGAAAGAGTCCACGAAAAAACTTTTAGAAATAGTAAATGAACACAGCAAAGTTGCAGGATACAAAATCAATATAAAAAAACCAGTTGTGTTTCTATACACTAACAACAAAGTAGCAGGAAGAGATAATAAGTATACAATCCCATTTATAATTGCCAAAAAAAGAATAAAATACCTAGGAATAAATTTAACCAAAGAGGTGAAAGATCTGTACACCGAAAACTATAAAACATTGTTGAAAGACACAAAGAAATGGAAAGATATTCTGTGCTCTCAGATTGGAAGAATTAACATTGTTAAAATGTCCATACTTCTTAAAGCAATCTCTAGATTCAACGCAATCCCTATCAAAGTTCCAACAACATTTTTACAGAAATAGAACAAAGAATCCTAAAATTTATATGGAACAACAAAAGACCCCGAATAGCCAAAGGATTCCTGAGAAAAAAGAACAAAGCTGGAGGTATCACACTCCCCGATTTCAAATTATACTACAAAGCCATAGTAACCTAAACAGCATTGTACTGGCACAAAAACAGACACACAGATCAATGGAACAAAATTGAGAGCCCAGAAGTAAACCCACACGTTTATGGACAGCTAATATTCGACAAGGTAGCCAAGAGCATAAGATGGAGAAAGGAGAGTCTCTTCAATAATGCTGTTGGGAAAACTGGGCAGCCACATGCAAAAGAATGAAAGTAGACCGTTCACTTACACCATGCACAAAAATCAACTCAAAATGGATTAAAGACTTGAATGTAAGACCCGAAACCATGAGACTTCTAGAAGAAAACATAGGCAGTATGCTCTATGACATTGGTCTGAGCAGCATATTTTCATTTCTGATTTTACTTGCTTTAATCTTCTGGTTTTTTTCTTTGTCTAGCTAAAGGTTTGTCAATTCTGTTAATCTTTTCAGGAAAACAGCTCTTAGTTTCATTGATATTTTCTATTGTTTCTCAGGTCTCTACTTCATTTATTTCTGCTCTGATCTTTGTTATTTCTTTCATTCTACTAACTTTGGGCTTCATTTGTTCTTCTTTTTTAGTTCCTTGAGGGGCAAAGCTAGTTTGTTCTCTTTCTTTTTTCCTAATGTAGATTTTTATTGTTATACACGTCCCTCTCTGAGCTGCTTTTGCTGGATATCATAAATTTTGGTACATTGTTTTCCCATTTTCATTTATTTCAAGATATTTTTTGATTTTCCTTTCGATTTCTTCTTTGTCCCATTGGTTCCTCAGAAGTGTGTTGTTTGATTTCTACACATTTGTGAATTTACCAGTTTTCAATCTGTTATCGATTTCTAGTTTCATACTATTATGGTTAGCAAAATACTTGGTATGATTTCAATCTTCTTATATTTGCTAAGGCTTGTTTTGCAACCTAATATATAATTTATCCTGGAGACTATTTCATGTACACTTGAGAAGAATGTGTATTCTGCTGCTGTTGGGAGAAATGTTCTGTATATGTCTGTTACGTCTGTGTACAGTCTTGCCTTATTGATTTTCTGTCTGGATGATCTATCCATTGTTGAGAGTGGAGTATTAAAGTCTCTTATTACTCTTCTACTGTTGTCTATTTCTCCCTTCATAACTGTTAGTATTTGCTTAGTGTATTTAGGTGCTCCTATGCTGGATATGTATACATTTACAATTGTTATATTCTCTTGATGGATTGACCCCTTCATCATTATATAATGATCTTCTTTTTCTCTTGTTATAGCTTTTTTTTACTTAAAGTTTATTTTATCTAACTATAGGTGCCCCTGCTGTCTTTTGTTTTCCATTTGCATGGAATATCTTTTCCATCCCTTCACTTTGAGACTGTGTGTGTCCTTAAAATTTAAATGAGTTTCTTGAAGGTAGCACATAGTTGGGTCTTGTTTTTTAATTCATTCAGCCACTCTATGTCGTTTGATTGGAGAATTGAATCCATTTGCATTTAAAGTTATTACTGATAGGTAAGGACTTTCTAATGTCAACTTACTGTTTTCTTCCTGTTTTGTAATTCCCTAGTTCCTTTCTTTCTCTTTTGCTGGTTTTCCTTGTGAACTGATTTCCCGTGGTGGTATGTTTTGATTCTCTTCTCTTTATCCTTTGTGTATCTACTGCAGGTTCTTGCTTTGTTGTTACCATGAGGCTTACAAAAAACATCTTATAGATATAGCTATCATTTTACGCTGATAACATCTTTGATCACATGCAAAAGATCTTCCTTTTATTCCTCCATCTTTTATGTTTTTGATGTCACAATTTACATCTTTTTGTATTGTATACCCCTTAATAAATTTTTACAGTGATAGTTATTTTTAATATTTTTTCCTTTCAACCTTCATACTAGAGTTAAGTGATTAGCACACTACCATATTATGTATTAGAGTATTCTGAATTTGACTACATACTTAACTTTACCAATGTGTTTTTATATTTTCATATGTTTTCATGTTACAATTAGTGTCCTTTCATTTCAGCTTGAAGATCTCCTTTAAACACTCCTTGTATGGCAGGTGTAGTGGTTGTGAACTCCCTCAGCTTTTCTTTGTTTCCAAAGTTCTTTATCTCTCTTTCATTCCTGGAAGATCACTTTGATGGGTAAAGTATTCTTAGTTGGCAGTTTTTTTCTTTCAGCACTTTGGATATATCATCCTTCTGTCTCCTGGCTTGCAAGGTTTCTGCTGAGATATTTGCTAATAGTGTTATGAGGATTCCCTTATATGTGAGCAATTTTTTTCTGCTTCTTTTAAAATTCTACCTTTGTCTTTGACCTTAGACAGTTTTATTATAATGTGCCTTGGACAATATCATTGGGTTGAAATTTGGGGATGATCTATTAGCTTCATGAACTTGGATGTCCAAACCTCTCCACAGATTTGGGAAGTTCTCAGCCACCAATCCTTTAAATAAGCTTTTTGCTTCTTAATCCCCCTTTCTCCTTCTGGGACTCCAAGATTGTGTAGATTGTTTCTTTTAATGATGTTCCATAATTTAATTAGGCTTTCTTCATTCTTTTCCATTTTTTTCTTTGTGCTTCTCTGAATAGATAATTCTAAGTGACCTGTTCTCAAGTTCATTAACTTTTTTTTCTGACTGGCCTAATTTGCTGTTGAAGCTCTCTATTGAATTCTTCAGTTCAATCAATGTATTCAACTCTAGGATTTGTGCATGGGGTTTTAAATGTTTTCTATACCTTCGTTGAACTTCTCATTTTGTTCATGCATTGTTTTCCTAATTTCATTTAGTTATCTACTTGTGTTTTCTTGTAGGTCACTGAATTTCTTTAAGAGGATTATTCTGAATTCTTTGTCAGACAGTTCAGATTTCCGTTTTTTTATAGTCAGTTATTGGAGTTTTATTAGTTTCCTTAGGTGGAGTAATGTTTTCTTGATTATTCATGATCCTCATGGCCTTGAGTTAGTGCCTGCACATTTGAGGAAGCAGGCATCTCTTCTATTCTTCACAGACTGGTTTTAGTAGGCAAATCTCTTCACCAGTCAGCCCATCCAGAGATTCTGGGTGGGCCATCTGGTGGTGCCTATGGGCAGGTTTGCTGTTGGAGTTCCTTAAATGGCCAAGTCTGGTGCCTGGGTCAGCAAGTGGACAGGCCTGGTGTTTGGGTTCACAGGAACCAGCCTGGTGCCTGGGTCCATGGAGACAGGCCTGCAACCTGGGTTCACCAGGGCAGGCCTGCTCTTTGGTCTATGCTGATGGGCCTGGGACCTGAGTCTACATGGATGAACCTGGATCCTGGTTCCACAAAAGCCAACCAGGTACCAGGGACCAGTGGTCTGAGCTTAGCGTCTGGGTCTGTGGGAGTCCTATTTAGTACTAGGATGGGACAGGATCCTGATTTGATGGAAGCTGGCCTGGACAGTGGGGCCATGGGGGCCAGCCTGATGCTAAGGTGAGCCTAAAACCTGGGGCCACAAGAGTGGGCCTATAATTTGGGTCCTTAGGGGCCGGCCTGGAAGTTGAATCTGGTCTGTTGCTAGGGCAGGCTGGGAACCTGAGTCCGTGGAAGACAGCCTTGAGGCTAGAGTTTGCCCATTTTTTGATATTGATTTTTAAGGGCATTTAATACATAATAGATATTAAAAGTATATTGAAAATGTTTATCCAACTTCATGGTTTGTATTCTCTAATGTTTTTATTGTATATTTTGACACGCAGAAGTTTTAATTTTAGTAGTTCTGTATACTTAACACTCTTGCTCTTTTCCTATCTTTATTTTAAGAAATATTCCTTTCCTGTCATCATAGAAAACTTCCCTACATGAAGATCAAATCTTTTACCTGCCTTTCTTTCTTTTTTGTGTAGTTTGATTTTTTATGTATTTTTTTCAGTCAGGAATTTATTTTGGTATATGGTCTGAGAAAATGAGTTAACTTTTAAAATTGTTAAGCAATTTCGTGAAGACCATTTGTTGACTAAAAACCTTTTGCCCTCTCAGTTGAAATGGCATCTTTATCATATGTAAGTACTTAACTATGTTGTGTCTGTTTCTAATATATTTCACTGATCTCCATGTCTAGTCTTTAACCAGTAAACTGTTTTTAAGATTTTATTTTTTTCCTTTTTCTCCCCAAAGCCCCCTGGTACATAGTTGTATATTCTTCGTTGTGGGTCCTTCTAGTTGTAGCATGTGGGACGCTGCCTCAGCGTGGTTTGATGAGCAGTGCCATGTCCGCGCCCAGGATTCGAACCAACGAAACACTGGGCCGCCTGTAGTGGAGAATGCGAACTTAACCACTTGGCCACGGGGCCAGCCCCTAACCAGTAAAATGTTTTATAAGATAGAACATACAATGAACCTTTGTTATATATTCTCTGCTATGCAGTTTTTAATTCTGCTCTTGCAATTTTAATTTCCTTGAAACACTTCCTTATTTTGGTTGGCATGCTTTTTATCTATACCTGTCTCTGCATCTCTTTTTAAAAAACTCACATACTTATGCTCCCTTATGACTTCTTATGTCTCATTCTTATATAACATATTAACCCATTAATAACACCAAACATTCTTCTGAAATATTTTTCTGGTTCTTTTGAGAAATTACTTTAGAAATAAGCTTTTCTGCAATTCCTAAAAGATATTTTGCATAAGTTAAAGTATTGTTCAATAGTTTCCACATTGAGCTTTTACTCTTTTTCCATTCTTAAAAAGGAAAGATTATGCAAACTCAGTGTTTGCCAACAGACAACATGCATGGATTGCCCTTAGTCCTATGAGGCATTCCATATGAGGATGAGTGGAATCACTTCTCAGAGATGTTGCTGGAAAGTAAATGAATGGTATAGAGCCTAATCTAATTTCTGGTGACTAGCAAGGTTTCATTTAGGGGAGTTTTATTCTACTTAACTGTGATTATTTCCTATCCTTAATGGCTTGACACTTTACCATTCCAAATGACCAGTATTCAAAGTGTAACCCCTGGCCAACATGTTGTATCAGTATTACCTGACTCGTTAGAAATGCAAATGATCAGACTCTACCTCAAATCTACTACACACAACTACAATCTAACTTGCTATACTATCTGTGCTTTTTCCAGCTCCACCCTGAACTACAGGTTTTTCTTATAGGGATAGCACTTCCCTACCACACTATCTCCAACCCTGTACATACAAAACATGCCAGGTACAATCCCATCATACTTCTTTCCAAGTTGTTTTCTGGGAGCCATAGTTTTCAAACAGGTATAGTTGGGGAATGTATTGATGGTAGTGTGGGAAATACCGTTCTTGTGCCTCTTCAAGAAATGAGTATTTCCTTAATATTGGTAGTAAAAAAAATGCTGCCCAGTTTACTGCTTTGTACTGACTCTAGGAGAAGTCCTAAGGTGTTTCCTACCTTATTTCTGACTGGGAGATTTGCTGTTTCAAGTGTCAAAGCATACATGGACCATCAACCGTGTTCTTAATTCAGCTCCACAGACTACATTGTTTGTGAAATGTATTTCCAAATTATAAAGTTGGGCTAACTTTCAGTTCTACTTTTGGTGTTATTTTAACTTATCTTCCCCCAAACCCCCCTTGTAGATTTATAGGTATTTTTTTGGTCAGACTTGGCGTTTCTGTATTCAGTGTTTGTGCAGATTCCTGGGCCTTGCCCAAGACCAATAGCATCTAGATCTCTGTCAAAGGAGATTTGGGGATCCATATTTTACCATGATTCATAAATACATCTTATGTACACTAAACTTGAATAAACCCTTGTTCTAGAAGCATTTCTTGGAGAGAACCTTGGAATTTTAGCAATTCCTGGCTGAAAAAAACATGCTTATTAATAATAGAGGCTACTTTTTATTTTATTTATCCTTTTCACTGTATGCCAGGAAGTCAAATAACTTACTTTTAGAGACTTGTTTATTTTAGCTTCCTTATGACGTATTTTTTTTTGTTTTGATATCTTCAATAGCTTCATGCTATAGTGATTTACTGAAAGATTAGTTCTATGTGTGTGTGCGTGTTTGTGTGTGTGTGTATGCATGCATATTCACGCATGTATGTATTACCCAACTATTCAAGCAGAAAGAGGAATGGGCTAGGATCCAGGAGAATGGGTTTTATTCCTTATTGTCCCTTGAATTTTATCAGTCATGGTCTTGGCCCAGTTTGTTTGCTATCTCTTATGGTATTGATAGGAATGGGAATTGCTGAAATGGCAGAAGAAAAATGGCAGGACTTAAAAGTTGATCTACATACATAAGACAGTGTCTGGAAAGACTAACAGCAGCATGTACTTGGTGTTAGTATTTGTCCACATGGAGAATCTGGGGTGTAGATGAAAGGAGCATGGCAACAAATCTGTTCCTATAAATGAAGTACAAGATGGTGACTATCTTCAAAAAAACCAACCAGAAGCCAGCTTATCAAAACAAGGCTTGAGTTAGCATAGGATTGTCTGATGCTGATTGATGCTGAAATAGCGCTCCCTATCTCTTTTGCCTAAATTCATGATTAGTTCCATATCTGTGAGCTTTCAACCGAGGGCCAAGAGAAGTAGATGATAGCTGTTGGCACAGGGAACCTGGCAGAGCCTGACATATTTAAGCTTTCTAGAGTGTGCCTTATCTTGGCCTGTGTTCACCAGAATGCAAAAACCCGATGCAGAAGGCTTCCATGTTACTGTTTTATTAGGGAGTCTGATCTTAAGGAACAGGAGTGAGAGACAAGGAGAGAAAATCAGGGTAAAGGAAGAGCTAAATGGAGGAGGTATTATTGAGCTGGCCACTGCTAAATGTGATTGTCTGACTCTTGGAAATGATTACCTGTTCCTCCCTTTGTTATACAGGCTATGTATAGACTAACCCTGGAGGAGAACTGTGTAGGGAGAAAGCAGAAAAATAATTTGTTCACTTACTCCTCCCATTGGTGAAAGGTTTACTCACGGGGCTTTAATTCCTCTGTATTTATAAGTTGCTCATACATGAGCAAGGGCACTGATCCCATGACAGTGTTTATGGCAGTGTTAACAGGAAATCCTGAGGCAGGAGGCAAGAGGCATGCTATGAGGGCAGGATGCCAGCAACTCTGAGGTTGCACCTGTAAAAAGTTGGTCAGAGTCAAGGCAACCATAAAATTCATAGTCCAAACCGGAACACTTCTGAGAGTGAGAGGGGGTAATGTTAATAACTAAAATCAGGCAACAGGTTTACAAACTTTCCCGGGCAAACCAAGATGTACAGTCATTTAACTAGATCCCAGGCAGTGGTGGGACAAAACACACACACAAAAAAAGAGAGAAAGAGAGAGAGAGGATCATAGGTGATTCATAAGAAGTGTCTGAGACAGTTTCTCTCATTTGCAAATATGAAAAGTTTTGTGTAATTAATAAGAGGGCATTTTTTTTTAGCAAATTCTTTTTTCAAACAAAGTCTTAAGCAGTAGCGAACTACATGGAACAAAGTAAACAGACCTGCTCTGTTGAAGTAGAAGACTAGGACTCAATGGCCTGCCTTTTTGTTTCCTCTCAACAATCTATTCCCTACTTCGCAAAACCTTTAGAATAGTGCTGTCCTCTGGAAATGTAATGTGAGCTACAAGTGTGAGATGTGTTAAGTGATTTTAACTATTCTAGTAGCCATGTTAAAAAAGGAAGAAGAAATAAAATATTAGCTTCAATATGTGATCAACATAAAAAATATTAATGAGACATTTACATTCATTTTTGGACTAAATCTTCAAAATATAATGTGTATCTTACAATTATAGCACATCTCAACTTGAACTATACGTATTTCAAGTGCTCAATAGCCACATGTGATGAGCGGTGACCTGGTTGGATAGCAGAACAAGTGCTCATGACAGCACAGTTTGAGACCTTTTGCAATAAAAAGATGCTTTACCAAGGCTGCTCATTTCTTCCCAATGGACCACGATCTATGAAAGAAAAGTTTTCAAGTTTTTCTTATTACTTCTAAATATGCATTGAGAAAAGATATAGAAAAGAGGAAGGTTAATTTTTCACTAAGTCAATTTCCAGATTTATGAAGAATTAACCATTTTCACTTTCTTACCCACTGACATTCTCAAGAGAACAGAAAGACATGTTTGTTTAATAGAATCAAATAATCTTCAATTTTAATACCATTTAAATAATATGATAGAGCACTGATTGTGACCTCAATCTGATTGAGTCAAATCCTTTTGGTATGATAAGTCTAGCTCTTAGAGTCTTAATGCATTAGTAGGATGTACTAGTTGTGATTGTTTTAAAAATCCATAAGAAATCCACATTTTCAGAGGTGGGGGTGAGAGGAGAGGGGATTGGATGAAGGTGATCAAAAGGTACAAACTTCCAGTTACAAGATAAATAGGTACTAGGGGCGTAATCTACAACATGGCTATAGTTTAACGCTACTGTATGGTATATTTGAAACTTGTTAAGAGAGTAAATTCTAAGCGTTTTCATAACAAGGAAAAAATACTTTTTCTTTTTTTTGTATCTATATGAGATGATGAATGTTAACTAGACTTATTGCGGTAATCATTCCACAACATATATGTCACATCATTATGCTGTACACCTTAAACTTATACAGTGCTGTATGTGAATTATATCTCGATAAAACTGGAAAAAAAAAGAAATTCACATTTTCACTTTCCTTATCTGTCTGCAAAGGCTGAATAAAATACCTCTCATAGTGAGGGAACCCAGAAAAATCAAAGAGAACTCCTCCCCTTTGAGTTTCTAGGCACTTACCCTTAAACGGCAAACTCTAGTTTATTTATTCTTAGGAGGGCTTCAATTCCAGTTGGTTTACCAATAATCAGGATAAGTTGCTGTACATGGTTTCTAAATTTTTAAACCCCAGGAACACTTTCTAGAAATGAAATTTTAAGTATCATGTGTTCAACAGATAAAAACAAATCCTTTTGGGAGGGCTCATGGAGTCCCACTTTCCACTTTCATTTTCCTCCTTGAGGACACTCTGCATAACCCTAGGTTTTCCTGAACACAGTTTGACAAACACTGCTTTAAACCATGAAAATTTTCCGGCCTATTCCTTTTAAAATCAATGGCACACATTTTCCAAGTGGTTGACATAAATTATGTTTAGAAAACCAGCCTATGAATATAGTATGTGGGATTCAAATTGCATGGCTCAAAGATGGGACAAATAGCCTTGGTTACACTAATTCCTTTCTCTACTCAGTTCCATTCAATTCAATTAAAAAATGTTTTATTGGGTGCATGCATGTTCAATGAACTGTGTGAGGTAGTACGATAAATAGAGATGAATTAGACAAGGGCCCTGCCTTCAAAGACTATCATTTTCTGAATAGTTCAGTAACTGATTGCATAGCTATATTATAAGGTATGGATAATCTAGATAGTCATTCATTCAACAAATATTCACTGATGCCTAGTACATTAGAGAAAATGCACTGTCAGAGGCTGGGAATGAAAGGATGGAAAATTGAATAAGAGCATTTTCATCTTCAAAGAATGCATATCAAGGAAGAGACAGTAAAAACCTACACCTTGGTGCTGATTCACATCTTAGGTAATTGCTATTATTGTGTAAAATATAAGTACACTGTTTTATAGATGTGTGGATTATGTCGTCGGCCTTGTTTAATCTTATGCTCTGGAAGCAACAATAGCTATTATTGTATTTTGCTTTGCGGTATAAGTGGTGGAAGCTGTGATTAATTGTTTTTTATATCTGTGGGAAATTGGAATGACATAAAACCTTCACTATTCAGATTTTGTTGTTGACTTGTTATATTAATGGCCCAAATTTAATGAGTAAAGTTAACACTTCCATTCATCAGGTTTACCATTTCAGCTATGTGTTTCCCAGAAATCAAAATAAACAAAACAGTCTATCGAGCAGTGAAAAAGCTCGTGAACTTGATTCAAAATACCTCTTTCAAGCCATCACAGGACAGCCCATTGACTTAGCACTATTTTTAAAAGTATGTTTGCTGATTTAATGATTTTCGTTAACTGCTTTATTACAGCTGTTACTGTAGTATATTTGAAGCCGCGGCTAAGGAGAAGGTATATTACAAGAGGTTGATAGACAGAGCGATGACAAGGGAGGAGATGGAGGTAGCAGAATCAATGAGTATAGAATTCTGTGTTGTGTGCTCTTATGTGATAGCAAACATTCCTCAGCAGCTAACTCCAGATGGGCATAAAGGAACGATGAAGAAAAAGCAGAAAAATGGAAGCCCATAAGGTTGATATGCCTTTTACAAGATTGGACCCTTAACCTAAATGAAGCACTAATTGATGGCACATTTCAGTGTGTCCGGAAGAAGTTTGCAGGGGAAATCAAAATACCTTATCTACTGAATCGGCCTTCCCCTGCAACCCTCCCCACTCACCTTGCAGAAAGCAGCAGTTTCACTGGGGCTTGACCAGGCACTTCAAAGAATCGCCAACTCCTCTGCTACATTTTTCAGAATGAACGACATCTGGCAGTTGCAGCTAACATTAAGATTTAGTTTGGGAAGAAAGTGAGAGAATGTCTAAGAATGTGGTTTGATCAATTGTTATCCAACAATGTAAGGGAATGAAGTGTTCTGAGGAATTGAAAAGTCTATTTAGTAGATATTTATCTTATACCGTACATATATCACTATTATTTATAGAATTAGAATACAAACAAAATAGATTTAATACAGACTATATGCTGGGCGTAATTTAATCTTCCCTCATTGACTGAGGATATACTTCACTATAGTGTATATATTTGGGTCTACAATTAAGAATGTAAGTTCTCCCAGTAAATAGAGCATTCCCGTTGGATTTTCTCTATTTAGACAATTTTCTTTGGTTTATGAAACACAAACATGAATTGGAACAAAATTTATTGAGCACAATCTATCATAATTTGTCTTCCGAATACTGAATATCTGTCCTCATAGCTATAAAACAATGAAAAGATAATTTATATCAAAATGAATACGTATCTATGTATTCATTACTGAATTAAGATTTGACTAAACTTTTCATCATTTATATTTAACTCTAAAATATTGCAATAATAACATATTTTCCTTCTACTGTTGACCTCATAGACAAGGAGACAGTTTGCCAGTATTATGATTCAGTATGCATAAAACTCAGAGGGCTGTTGTAAAATCTTTAAATCACAAACCATCATGGATAAAAATGAATAGTAGAACCAAAATGCAAGGTTATAAAAACTACTATCAACAAGTAAATGTCATGAAAATATAAATTACTTTTCACTGAGCAGGGTAACAACACGAAGAAGAGAAAATGTAATAAATAATTTGTTATGATAAATTCAGTACAATAAAACAATTCATTGAAAGCTTGTGATAAAATATTCAGTGTACAACATACATAAATATACCTTAGCACTGTTTAAAAGGCCCCTTTAACAAGAAGTCAGGTGAATTGCCAACAGTGATTTAAATAACTATAAGGAAAATTGAGCCTGATACTCATCCCTTTATCATGATCTTCTTTTAATTCAAAAGACAAGAAAGCCTTAGATTTTAAAATTATGTGAGATGTTTCAAAGTCCGCAATGTATTCCTGAGTCTGATACTTCATATTATTTTGGCTGTGATGGTCCTTATGGTAAACAGCAGTACTTCAAACATCATAGCTTCCATGATGTTTTCTCTTATTTTGGGGGAAACTAAAAGGAGCAATAAAGTTACTTCACTATCTGACTTCTTTACTTTTAAATTTTAGATGAGTATTAAAACCAATATCTGCAAGTATTTGCTAAATGAGTACTGGGATGCGATGAGCCAGCGTTTCTCAGCCTTACCTTATTTTAAAAACCCGTGGAGCTTTAAAAATGCATATTTCCCAGCCTCATCCCAACCTACTCAATCCAAATATCTAGGTAAGGAGTCTGGAGCAAGTTCGAGACACCGCTAAAGAACAATTGCCTAAATAGAACTTTATTTTGAATACCTGGCCTTCCTCCTAAAGGAGAAAGTAGTTTCCTTGAAGTTAATTCAACAAACAATTTAATATACATTCATTGAGCATTTATTCAATAGACTATATAGCATCGTGGTTCTTAGTGTTGCACAGACTCTGGAACTGGACTACCTGGATTCAAAATTCTGACACTGCAACCTCAGTTCTCTCATCTTTAAAATGGGAATAACAATTTATCTACTTCATAATGTGAGGATTAAATGTGCTGTTACATGTACAAAACTTAGTATATGGACCCCAAACATACAATAAATGTTAGCCACTAATTTATTTACTACTACTACTAACTACTACTAATATAGGCCATATGCTATCGTTAGGGCTTGGTTAAAAATGAATAGCAGTTCTTTAGTAACTCATAATTTAGTACGGGGTACAAGTAAACGGGTATATTAGTTACCTTTTGCTGCCATAACAAATTACCACAAATTTAACAGCTTTAAACAATACTCATTTATTTTCTCACAATTTCCAAGATTTAGAAGTCCAGGCAAAATGTGGCTCAGCTGGGTTGTGTGCTTAGGGTCTCACACGGTTAAAGTCAAGGTAATAGACCAAAGTGGGCTTTTATCTGCAAGCTCTGAGAAAGAATTTTGCTGTTAAGCTTAACTAGGCTTTTGGCAGACTTCATTTCCTTGAGGCTGTAGAAATGAGCCTGTTTCCTTGCTAGCTGTCTGCTGGGGGCTGCTCTCTGCTCCCAGAAGATGTCTGTATTCCTTCTCATGTGGCCCTTTCCACCTGCAAACCAGCAATGATGTGTTGTGTCCTTTCCATGCCTGAAATCTCTGATTTCTCCTCTGCCTTTCTTTTCTGTTTTCAAGAGCTAATGTGATTGTATTTGACCCACAGTGCTAATACAGCATAATCTACCTATTTCAAGGTCAGAGGATTATTAAGACTAATTATATCTGCAAAGACCCTTTTCCCATGTAACTTAACGTATTCAAGGGAGTAACACCAGGTGGTGGAGATCATGGTGGCCAAAATTGTGCCTACCTCAGTGAATAATGATAATACATAATATTTAGTCTAAAGAGCACAGAATTTTTATTGAAAGGATTGGATTAAAATCACAGTTCCATCATGTTTATCAGTAATCTGAGTGTTAGTTTCCCCCATCTGTACTGAGGGGTTGGGAATATACCAACTTCACGTGGCACTTACAAAGATTATTTAGGTAATGTATGAAGACTTTGTAAAGCTAAACACTAATTAAGTGTTAGTCAATTTGGGTGTTATTGATAAAGTGATGTATAAGTTCAGTGGGGACAGAAAAGAATGATTATGTAGGGGAGCAGAATCTGCCACCCCAAAATCTGTCTCTTTGGCTTCATTATTTTTAAGAAGAAAAGACTCAGGAAGAAACTTTGAACTTCCCCCTAATGCCTGAAAGAATTTAAGATAGAAGGCCTGTTTCAGGAAGAAACTATCACCATAGATAACAATAGTATAATATAAACTAGGTGTGGTAGACAGGGAGGAACCTAGCAAGGCCCATTTGATCAAAGTCCTCTCCATGTCTCATTGTCTTTGAAAGGCATGGCAAGCATTTGTTTACCAAACATTTCCTTTCCATCTCCATGTGAATTGCCTTCCTCCCCTTTGAAGTCCCAAACCACTACCCTCAACATCCTCCTTTGTCTTTAGCTGCAGATGATATTTCAGGTGGTGACTTTGGCCATTTTGGAGAGTTACTTAGATTTCCTGGGTTTCTCCTATGTATACATGTCATTAAACTTTGTTCGTTTTTCTCCTGTAAATCTGTCTCATGTCAATTTAGTTCTTAGACTAGCCAGAAGAACCTAGAAGCATAGAGGAAAATTTCTTCCTCCTCTATAATTAATTCTATCTGGAAGAATAAAGGAAAACTTCATAGAGTAAATGCCATTTAAGTCAGATAACCAAGAAATTACAGATGTGTAAGGTTGCCTGTTTTATAAGCAGCTACTAACATGTATTCAAAACATATTATATTCCAGAGACTGTGCTAAATATCTTATGTACTAAATGATCATTGAGTTCTACTAAATCTAGAAGGTACTTATGTAGGTTTTATTAACTCCACTGTATAACATGAAGTTGGTTTTGATCAATAGTATTGAAAGAGGGAGTGAGGGCACATGGTGGAATCACCTGGGACATTTTCAAATAATTGTGCAAAAAAAATTATATCAGGAGGTATACATGAAAAACTTAAAATTGTGTTAAAGTCTCTTGAGAGGAACTAGGGTAGAGACTTGAGATCTTCACTTTTCACTTTGTGGCAAACACTGCTTATTATCTCCCCAACAGCCATTTTCCTCTTCTTCAGTAACACTCTCCACATTTTTATTTGGACACATGGCTATAAGAATAAAGACTCCATTTCTCAGCCTCCTTGAAGCTAGATTTGACAACGAGACTGAGTTTTATCTACCGATGTGATATAAGCAGAAGAGTTTTGTGTGATACAGTAGTTTGCTAGGGCTTCCATAAAAAGTACCACAAACTGAGTAGCTTAACAGAAATTTATTGTATCACAGTTCTGGAGGCCAGAAGTCCAAAGTTAAAGTGTTAGCAGGATTCGTTCCTTCTGAGGGCTGTGAAAGAAGTGTCTGTTCCAAGCCACTCTCCTTGGCTTATAGACGACCATGTTCTGTGTGCGTGTATGTCTCTTGTCCAAATTTCCCCATTTATATAAGGATGCCAGTCATTTTGGATTATGGCCACCCTAATGACCTCATCTTAAGTAATATATTTACAATTACCCTATTTCCAAATAAGGTCACATTCTGAAGTACTAGGGAATAGGACCTCAACATACGAATTTTGGAGTACGTAAATCAACCTATAATGTGATTTCTCAGAAGTGTCTTTAAATGAGGAGTCCCAGGAGGTAAGTACTTTCCTACAGTATTTCCTCCTTCCTCTGCAGTAGTATGTGAACCTGATGTCTAGAGCTCCAGATGATTTGGGAATGGAAGTTACAGATGGCAGAGCAACCAGATAGAGAGGACCTAGCTCTTTGAAAATGTAGAGGCAGCCTAACTATCCTCAAACTATTAACCTCCAGATTTAGTTTACAAGAGAAAGAAATCAATTTCTATTTTGTTTCAGTGAATGTTACTTTGAATAATCTTTTACATGTAAATGAACCAATCTTAGTGCATATTTTAAACCACTTATATGTTTTGAATTATTTTTCCATATGCATTATTTTTAATTAAAATAACTTTTATTTTTCTTTATTTAACAGTGATTTGTCCTGGTATATTAAAAACATGATTTAAAAAAATTCAGTGATGATTATTTTTGGTGAAATATGCCTTTGTTTCATATCAAAATCATTTTTACACAAAAGATTTTTTAAAAATCAAATCATCAGGAAAAAATTTATTTTGTCTTTATCATGCAATTGATACATGTATATATTTCCCATTTTCTCTTTTGGTGATTTTCATATATTTATCTCATAAAGACAGTGCTTATCCATGTCATTGACCCTTCATTGGAGAAACACTTATTTTGCAGTTTGAGACTTTGTAGAATGGAAAAGAAGCTTTTTCTCAGCTATGTTTTCTCTCTGCCTTTGTTTTCAACTAATATGGTAAGTAGAAAATAGTACCCAATGATAGGCTAAGATACAGGCTTGTGACAGATAAGCACTGGGCCTTCTGTGACGTGGGCAGCTTCACACATGGACTGTGGGGTACTTTTGCTGTTGCAACCTTTAGCTGCTTATATAAGAAACACTTTAATTCTATGTGCCAGTAGTTCTTATCATCTTTTGGGTCTTGAACCTATTTAAGAATCTGTTGAAAGCTGTGGATTCTCTCCTCAAAAAATGCACATACCTGCAAAAATTTGCATACAATTTCAAGAGGTTTACCGACTCTGAAAATTCATCCACAGACACCATTTAACTACCCTTTTCCTCTGCAATCCTAAAACATAGTTCCAGTACTCATTTCTTTGTTTCATTGCTAACCTAACCTCAAAAAGTACATTTTGAAATGCATGGAATTGTGCCACATGTAAGAAAAAACTTTGAATTAGTGCAGTTTTTCCCTGGAAACCATGACTTCCTTTTTCTGACCCTTCTCTTCCCTCCTGTTTCTCTCACCTCACCTCCTCAACATATTCGTACTTTCTTATAGGAATCAAGAATCTTTATTTATTTTCTTATCAAAATATGTTTCCTAGAAAGGGCATGATAAAGCATTTATACTAAAAATATAAATTTATAGTGAAAATTAAAGTGATATCCCTCCCAGAGTTATTTGCCCTTTAGCATAAGACAAGGAATATGGAGCCAAGTAAATTCTTCTTTAATAATAGATACAAGCATCTGGGAACATATATGTGAGGTCCATCACTGGAGTGAGAAGACTTTGGGGAACCTATTAATCTTACTATGAATTCAGTAGTCTATTCTCCAATATGAAAACCTGACCATGTGGTAGAATAAAGCTTTATAATGCGGGCTTTACTTCTTATATGGTGCTGTGATGGTTTTCCAATTATTTTGAGAAATTAGTCCTCTAACTTATTTAAATTTTTATAATAATTAAACCATGTTCTAATGATCTTCTAGTGTGATTTCTTTGTAGAAACTATAAATTCAGTACATTTTTCATCTCACTATTTCCATTCAATGCTTGGTGCTTCAGTGTCTTTGAATGTAAGATTATGTACTTACCTATTAGGAAAGAGTTTTATTATAAAATTTCTTTTGCATAAAATTATGGTCAACTCCTCCAGGAGTCAAAATATAATAGTTTTAGTCTTGCTAGCTTAAAGAGAAAACATAATGATGACATGTTGGTTTAATGTGTAAATGCAAAAATATTCAATATAGTATAGTATTTCAAGAATTCTCATTTGCTTTACTGATGAAAATAATTCCACTTAGAATATTCCATTTAGATTATTTTTTTGATTATCTGATTGTAATGATGCAGTAAAACTCAAAGTGAATAAGCAGAATGGAAATTCCTAAACATTAGTCTTTAAAATTCAACAGACTACCCTTATTTACAAACAGAGGTCTAGCCAATAAGAAAGGGTCTTCTTTTATGTTCTTGAGAGCAGGTGCTTAAAATATCTACTTGGAATGTTATGTCAATCAAGATAAGCCAGGTGATGCAAAAGAAACAAGCAGCACCAAAATCTAAAGGGCTTACGTATTAGTTTTCTATTCCTGCATAACAAATTACCACAAACTTGGAGACTTAAACAATTCTCATTTATTATCTCACAGTTTCTATGCATCAGAAGTCTTGGCTCGATGTAGCTCATTTTACCTGGGTCTCACCAGCTTGAAATGAAGGTGTCAGCTGGATCTGCGATCTCATTTGAGACTTGAGATCCTTTTCCAGGCTCACTTAAATCATTGACAGAGTTCACTTTCTAGCAGTTGTAGACTGAGGTCCCAGTTTTCTGGCCGGCCGCAAGTGAGTCACCTTGAACTCCTAGAGGTTGCCTTCAGGTACCAGCATTGGCCCTCTCACTACATAGTAGCTTGCTTCTCCAGTGCCAGCATGAGAACTTCACTCCAGTCTGCTCCAGTATAACAAATGTAAGTCTCCATCACCTTTGCCATATAAAGTAATTAATCAAGGGAGTGACTAGCCCACCATAGTCATAGGTCCTCTCACACTCTGGGGGTAAGATTAGACAGGGTATGTACACTAGGGAGCAGGATTATTGAGAGCCAGTTTAGAATTCTGCTAAACATAGCTTATCATGACAAATGTTGATTTCTTGCTTAATCAAAGTCTGTTGCGGGTATGTGTGACTCTGCAAGGCAGACATCCTTCATACTTAGCAATCCTGACTGCTTCAATCTTCTGGCACTGCTATATCTACATGACACTCCTTCCTCAACTGCCTTAGTAGAAGAAAAAGCACTGGAGAGATAAGAACCAGCAATTAAGTATTTCCAGCCTGAAGTGATATATGCCACTTTCACTCACGTTTTATTAACCAGTGAGAGTCAAATGACTGTGCCTAACTTCGAAAGAGAAGGGAAATGGAATCTCCCCACATACCTGGAAGTAGATGGTAATCAGATATTGGTAAACAGTAGAAATTCCTACCACAAAATATTGATATCAATCTCAGGCTCCTTTCTTATAGGTGGGTCATTTATTAATGTAGAGTGAGTTCTTTTTATTTTTAAATAGCTTTATTGAGCTATAAGCTACACATGGTAAAGTTCACCCACTTAAAGTACACATTCAATGATTTTTAGTATATTTACAGATGAGTTCTTGAATGTATAATTTTAATAAGCATTTATTAAGTGTCTACTGTGTTTGTAACAGTAATAAATCCAATGTAGAGAAAATGAAAAAAGAAAATAAATAATTCCTTTACCATGAGATCACAATCTAATTGGGGAGGAGAAAATGAATATATGGGAAATCACTAGAGAACAATCTCAGGTATTTAAATATATGCAAAAACACCCAAAACACGATTCCAAAGTGGAAAAGGAAATTACATTTATTGAACATCTACTGCTTGACAGCCACCTTACTAAATGTCTTATGTATGCTATCTGATGTAAGCTTCATAATAATCTTGTTTTCTCCAATTTTTACAATTGTGGAAGCTAAGGCTTAGAGAAGTTAAATGTCTTGCTCAATTTCACACAGCTAGAAATTAGAGTCAGAATTCACTTTCAATTCATTCTTAACCTAAAACCTAGGTTTGTTATACTATACAATATTGTCATATCAAGAGGTATGAGTGAGGCTTGTCTGGGAATACACTGGTTGAACATCGTTTTAAGAAAAAGAACAGACATAGGTTGGTAACATGGTGGGCCCTGTGTTGGTGTGTGTGTGAATGCATATTTGTGCCTGTGTGTTTACCGACTCCACTTCACTTATTTTCAAATAAGTAAACATTAGGACTTCAGACAACATCTGGGCACTTGCAAAAGTCCTTCCATTTCCTCCTCTGTTATAAAACATTCGTGTATTTATTTATCCAATCAAAAAACATTTATAGAGAACACATTATGTTCCCAAACACCTATTCTGCTAAGTCCTACGATAAACATCATATAAGATGAATAAAGGAGGTACATAGTGCTATTAAACCCAAGTAGTTAGAGATGGTTGGTAGTCTGGGCTGATTAAGGAAGTTTTCATGAAAAAAATAATATGAGAGGTTGAACCTGAAAAATAAGGTTTATTTAGAGAGAAGGGGACAAGACGTGTAGTTCATGTAGCCAAAATGACATGAGCAAAGGACCAGAAACAGGAAAACAAAGATAGTATTTGGGAAAATATAAGCCATCATGGTTTCTGGAACATAGAACATAAACCAGAATGGTAGAATATCATAGAAAGCTTTGAATGATGGGCTAAAGAAAATTACACTTGACAAGGGGTTTACAGCATTCTGTTGATGGCAGGACCCTTTTATAACCTCTAAGGAGGAAAGAAGAGATCCGGAAATTAGGGAAGAGCAATTGGACTAAGTCTCCTTCAAAATCAAGTTTATGAAAATGCCTTTGCAGTATAACCCTGAGTCATGAGGAAGGAAAGTATTCCTTGGGCGTTATAGGGCGATGTTATATTGACCAGACAATGTGCCTCTTATAGAGACATATCAAGGGACTTTGCAAAAAACTAATCTTTATAATGTGAAATGTGTCTAAATTTTTAGATACCGGAGGAAATGCAAATTGCAGTCTGAAGTGTGAGACCTGATCTTGCTCTCAAGGTTCACCCTTCCTTCTAGCTAGCAGCAGAAACCTTATTGAGGAGACTGTACTTCCGACTCCCAGTAGATAGCTGAAGGTGTGCATTTTACAAGACATGTAAGGGAACTTGGGCTTTGTTTCCTGAGGAAGAAGTAGCATATCCTTGGGAAAAAATAGCAGGAGGAGGGACTTTTTCACAGAAGACATTGAGAAAAGCACTGCAGGAAGAAGAGATAATATGAGGAAGGAGGAAATGGCCATGTGGGAGACCCTGACCATCCAGGCAGTAAGGTCTCAAGCATGTTTGCATCATACAAGGGGAAGAGATAGCTAGACTAAATGTATAACACCCACATTCTCACCGCCTCTTTTCTCTGTAAGGTTTGAATATAGTCTTTCTCTTTACCAAGGCTGTGTGTATTTGGAAGAGGGAGCAAAAGAGCCTGCTGCCCCCAACAACCCCTCCTGCCCTCTCTGCCACAGTCACTAGCAGGCATCAGAAACAGCATCATTGTGTACTGGAGGGAAGTGTAACCACTTTCAAACAACATCCCTATTAGAGAATAGCTACCCTCCCAATCTTGCTTTAGAAGCTAGGTAGATATAGCTTAGATACCTTATGTGACAAAAGAGAAGAGCCTATCACATTGGTTGAATTTGTATTAACTCTTGTACTATCTGTGAACTTTGACATATTTATTGGCTAAATCTGAACCAAATCATATCCTAGAATTGAGCCAGGAGTTCCTCCCATCCTGGTCACCAAACTGTTATCAGAATGGTGCCAAAAGACAAAATGGACCCAGCAAAAGCAATGAAGGTACTTGTATTCAGCTCCCACAGTAAGAGAGACGTGGTAAAGGGGAACCTCCACGTTGGCAGTAGTACAGGGACTCTGAGCTGTACCATTTGAGAGTTGATATTCTATGTAGAAGTCCGGGATTTCCCAGTATCATGTACCTTTCCAGATCAATTCCTTTTTTCGGGGGGAGGGGGGTGGACCATAGGCATTTGTGATTATTCATATTGTGACAAATATTTTGGGGTTTTTTTGTTTGTTTGTGTAAGAAATTCAGATCAGTTCTTGATGGAAAAGTCAAACCTTTCTACAAGATGTTGAGATTGAGTTGAAGACCCAAACAAGCACTGACAGACTGGTGGCTGCTTCTGTGTTCTGGACTGAGGGTCTATGATAGACAACAGGGGAAGGTAATACGACCTATGGTTTGCACAACTATTAGATATAGAAGATGAAGAGTCTTTCCAGAGAAGTTTGAACTACGGCTTGATTACATTAAGGAAGTGTGCCAAGAAGGAAATTCTTAACAATTTGAGAAATAAAGAGGGATCCCAGAGTGTTTGAAAAAACATAACCTCTAGGTTATATTAGTGTATACTCCCTTTGATAAATTGCTTTATTGCCTTAGAACAAGTCTTTGGCAGTGTAGAGAATTCCAAGGAAGTGCCTATTATGTTTTTGATAATCCAGCAGGGATGATTGGAAAAGACTTCTTAATATGCAATGAGATGGTGGACATTATTATGGAAAACTGTAGAAAAGTGCACTGTAGAATATAGTCTCAGGTTTCATGAACATCCCGAGAATCCTTTCAGGAATTTTACTACTAATTCAAGTAGATTCAACTGATTTCAGGCAGGGGAGAAAAAAGATGAGCAGAAATTTAAGTCCACAGAAGTTTACAGGCCAAATAAATTAGCTGATACCGTATCTTAGACTGAACTCAGTCTTTGTGGCTGAGAGAGAAGAGCCATGACAAGGCCAATTGGAGTGCTGGTGGCAGATGTAAAGTTGAGGCCTCGTGATCCTCACTTCCAGAGAACACCTTGGTAAGTTTTTCTCTTTTGCTTGCTTTTGTTTTCTCCACCAGTAAGATAAGTATTTAATGGTAAGCTGTGTACTCATGGAACATAACTCTCTAGGAAGACTTGTATTTTGATATGTTGATTATTGCATACTCTGCAGATTTTGAGTGTATGCAGTTGCTCTGTAACAGAGCTAATGGGTTCCTTTGCCCAATAACCTTTCAAGTAGCACGTCCTTGTTGCACTGTAGTTTTGTTTTGTTTTTCTAACAGAGAAATAGTGGTCAAGGATCCGGAAAATTACCTAGAAATCTGTTATCATGTGAATTTGACTGACGGGCTTTTCGATTCGGTGAGGTTTTTTTAACCTTTTACTGACTGTGGTGGGTAAAACAGGATGTAAGACGACAGTGACTTAGACAATAAAAAATTCACCCCTTCTTAATTTTCCTTTTCTGAACTAAATCATCACTTCAAGTCAACTTAGCTGTCACATTTTCTGTGACATATCTGCATACTTATATCTATCTCTATCTCTATCTTTATATCTGTATATAAAATGGTTTGTATCCTAAGGTAGGATGTTCTGATTAAGAAATATTTAATTCAATTTGATTTCATTGCCTTGAAAATATATGTTATTCATATCCTTTTTTGATTTTTTATTTGACAATTCAGAAATTTCTATGCTATGCTTCACTCTTCTTTTTGTTTGCTAATTCTAATTCTCCCTATTTTACAAATGAGAGAAATTGACTTATACAGAGATTGAAAAGGCGCTGGCAGCCAGTTGGTGACCAGGAGAGAAAGTGAAATGATTCCCTGAGTTGAATTCCATTTATTAGCTAGTCCCTAAAATGAAAGAAAAAAATGTGTTTTTAAAGCGAATCAAAGAATTCAAAACCTATCTTTGTGTCTAACATGAAGAGCAATTCTATGTCTGCCTCTGCGAAAGCCATCACAGTGAAATCTTTTGATTACTCAAACACGTGGCACAGATCCGTATTTACACATATAATAAAGTTCAAAACAGTCACTTATTATCAGATGTCATTTTATTTGAACAGCCAGAGGAGAGACTGTTTATCTTATTGAGCCTGTCTTCTAATTTGCAGTCCTGAATGTGGAACAAGTGATGTGCTATATGATTTCACTTGTGCAGTTGCAAGAGAAAACAAACAAACAAACAAACTTGGGCCATATATTAGCAGGTGAATACGCAACTTGTTTGGAGGGACAGGAAGATTTTCAAGACAGAGGAGTAATTGAGTGAACTTTCAGTAACCTGAAAGAGGCAGCTGATTTCTTGGGAAGGACATGGGCTTTGGAGTTAGAGAGATATGGATTCAAATCTTGATTCTGTCATTTACAGAGTGAGTGACCTTGAGAAAGTTAAGTAATCCAGTGATTCTAAGACGTTCAGGTTTCAAGAAACAGTAATGTAAAAAATAGTATTACAGACTAACATGTGGTCCCAACCTTTTATTTCATCAAGTAAAGCTACAGTAAAACCCCACAAATAAACACGTGAAGAACTATCAACGATCATCACCACCTGTAGCAGATACTGCTAGTTGCCTACTCAATATCCATTTCACCTCATTTATAGAATCTCAATTTTGTTCATGGAAGCAACACACTCAGCTAAGACACTGCAATTCCTAGTCTCCTTTGTACCTAGGAATAGCTGTAACACACAGTTCTGGGCAATGAGACATAAGGGGGAGTCTGTTGGGATTCCTGGAAGACATTTGCATTCCTGATATAGGGGCCACTCCTTCCTTGTTGCTTCCTCTTTTTTTTCTTACTTGGACATGAAGCTGGAGGTGAAACAGTCATCTCGTGACCATGAAATGGACATAAGGATAAAAGTTATAGGCTAATGAAGTCAGAGGACAAGATCGAAAGGAGCCTGGGTTCCTAATGGCATTATGGAGCCACCCTATCAGCTTTGGATTACCCACCGCAGGACTTACCATGTGAGAAAAATACTCCTTACATTGTAAGCCACTATTTTCTAGGTTTTTATTACTAATGATAAAATGTAGTCCTAAAGGACATAGCATTTCGTAAAATAAAGGATATTTTAATACCCAAAAGATTCTTGCCTTGCTATCTCCATAAAAGATCTCCTTTTTTCTCTGTATTTTTCCATCTCCAGCATCCTGTCAGCGTATTTTTAGTCCTGTGCCACATAAGCTGCTGCCTTTACCTTCTGCTATGGAATTACTTAGCTTTATGTATTATATCTTGTAGATGAGTCTTTCCCTACTTCTAGATATTTCTCTCAGTTGGGCTTCTCCCTCAGGACTTTTCTAAATAGATGTTCCCGTTGATGCTTTCAAACCTGTATTCTCATGGGCTAAGAAGTGATGAATATGTCCTCTGCCATTTGTTCCTTGAAACTTCGCTTTTCCTTTGCTTGAGAATTTTCTAGGTTTTGTGTAACCTGCGAAACAGAATGGAAGAAACATCCTTTTTACGACTTCTTTCTCTGAAGCATTAGTGTATGCCTCGAGAGTTGAATGCTGCTCTCTTATTTCACTACTCCTTTGAAGCAGTCCCACCTCAGTTATATTTCAAAGAGCATTTTATTTTTATATTTTGATGATATGTTATTTAGAGAATAAAAATTTATGACCGTTATAGCTTCATTGTGGATTGTATCCTTTGTCCAAAAGTTTAAAAAATATTCATTGTCCAGATTCTTCTTTTTACCTTGAATCCTACTTTTTTAAATAATAGTCTGAATCTCTTTTCTTATGATTATGTCTGGCTGATATATCTGTGCCTAACGTCTAATTTTGACTTTCTCATACCATTTACTTTGAAATGTATCTCGTAAATATCATATAGATAAATTTATCTCTGAATCCAACCTGAGACTCTTTTTCTTTCATAAGGTGATTCATTTTAAATCTTTTTTGCAACTGAAAAGCTTGCTCTTACTTTATAATCTTATTTTATGCTTTCTCTCATATCTATTTTCTTTTTTAATAGCAAGTATATGCTCTACATTCTATTCCTTTATCATCTGAAAAGTATGTATTTTTTTCTATTTTTATCCATGATAAATATCGATCATTTTTAAACATCTTCAAATCTATTAATATTTAATTATCAGTGCCATAAATGATATTATTTATTGAGGTCAACCACATGTTAATTATTTTCATATGTATTTTTTTCTTCTGCCCTCTGGAATAACATTTCTTTTTCCCCATTTTGCTGATTATTTGCTTATCTCATCCAGCATTTAAAAAAATATTTCTACCTCTTGGGCAGCTCCATTTTCACTTCAAATTAAGCCAGTTTCATCTTTTCTCATATATAGGCCATGCTTTACAGAATTTTATAAACCAAACATAACAAACCAGAAGTACAAACCAGAAGCAGATCTACTGAAGAGGAATCTCCTAAATCCATTGCCTGTTATTCTTAATATTAGGTGTGGAATAATCCATTTCACTGTCCCGTGAACCCAAGGGGGGTCAAGCTGTGCTTGCTAAGCTCCTTCCAAAGGTCATTGAGTGGAATGCTGGCTGACATTGAAAAACCAAAAATCCCCCCGGGTGACTATCAGCTGAGCTCTTACACCGAAGTGTTAAGATGATAGTAATCAGGCCCTTTAACCTCGGTGTCCCTTCCTTCTACAGCACTCATTCCCCAGATAAGTTCATGTTCACCCCCTCACTTCATTCACATCATCACTTTAAATGTCACCTCCTCGGAGAGATTATCCCTACTCTCTATCCCCTTACTTCGTTTTATTTTTCCATAGCTTTTATCATTGCCTGAATTTCTATTACTTATCTATTCATTTATTGATTGTCCAAATTTCTTCATTTTGTCTCTCTGTTTGATGGCTATATTTCCAGAATCTAGAACACTACCTGATACATAAAAAGTACTCAAAAATATTTGTTGAATAACTTGACTTTTCACTTGTCCTCTGAGGCAGCAAACCCATAAACAAAGGCTTGAATGGAGTAGGGGTGGTAATGGAAGGATGAAATACCAGGAAAATTTCTTTTTTTAAATTGTTGCCTTGGCACCCCTGAATACTGAATAGGTGTCAACTTGTTGGAAATAATGACATTAAAAACTGTAATGCTTAGGATGCACTGCTCTCCTAGTTCTTCCATGCTTACCCTTCTCCTATGTTTATTTAACATTCTAAGATGCAAAGCACCTAAGATACCAGCTCTTTTCCTAAAGTCACATTGTATATCTGAGAATTAGAGTTCAGGACAGATAAGAATGGGAAAATGGAATATGGTTTCTGTTGGATATAATATCTCTGCCCGCCCTAGGAAGAAGCTACTGTGAAGCAGAGGATGCTATCCTTGCTTAAGGTCAGTTAAGTTTCCATCATTCTCTGCTTCAGGGCCTCATATGAACTTTCTTTAATAGAAACTACTCCTATTGTGTGACAGAACTTTGACAACTATTCCAGAACTTTGATTCCATTCCAGATCTGTTGATATTTTGCATCATTTACTGTGATTTTATTATCTATTCAATGGGAAGTTTGTGGAATGCGAACACATAAATCCACTAAAACTTTTAAAAGAAGGAAATTATTTTGTTAGATTTTCAATTTATAAAGAACAGATTGGAAAGATTAAATTCCAAGGAGTTGAGATTAGAGGGAAGGAGATTGGTGAGGAGGCTTTTGCAGTATAACAGAGATAATTAAATTGTCAATTAATGATTTTGTAGTGAGGAGGGGGAAGAGAGGGAAGATTTGAGAAATATTTAGAGATAAAATCAACAAAAAGTTGTAATTGATTGGATGCATTGAGGAGTAAAGGATAGATTGGTATAGAGATGACTTCAGAATCTTTCTCTTGAAAGATAGGGAAACTAGAAGGGCCAATGACCAAGGTATGGAATACGTATGGAAGGAGACTTAAGATGAAAACAATCAGTGCCATTTCAGATACACTGAGTTTAAAGTGCATTTGAAACTCAACTGACGTAGCCAATACATAATTGACTATGAGAGACGGGAGATCATGGCAAATCTCCTCAAAAAGCAATTAAAGAACCAAAAAAAATGACAGAAACAACTATTTCAATGCTCTGTAAATCTACCAATGGTCTACAATTTCAGAAGCACATATGGTTAAAAAACTGTTGAAATTTGAGTAAGAACAGTGGGAATCTGTGGTGTTCTGACCCACACCTATGTTCAGTGGAGGCAGGGGCTCTGCCAAGACAGTGAGTGATACTTTTGGAAGCAGGTGAGCAGGGCAGGGCTAATGACTCTACTCTCCTGAGGTTACTGTAGTATGTGAGACAAGCATATTCCTGGCTGAGGATGCATGAGAAGTGGGTATCAGACTTCTTTGATAATTCTGCATAATCCTGGCCAAACTTGAGGCTGCACATAGGAGACCCAAAAGAGCCAGTGGAATCTAAAACACCAGGTAGGCTTGGAAATGGTCTGAACTTTGAATGTGCTCATCTGCCCATAAACAGATTCAATGGCAGAAGACAAAAGCCTTACTATCTCAAGGTTGTCAGAACATAACCTCTGTAGAATCATTGCCTAACCGTTAAGCTATTTAGACACAGAAAGCCAAAATTAAAAATAAAAACAAGAATTTAGATAAGTAAACAGACAAACAAATTAGTTCATTTTAAAAATTGACCTGAGATAACAGCATCTATAAATGACAGGGAATACAGATGTGATAGATTTAACCTAGGCAAGTTATTAAACAAATAAACAGCAACAGTAAAAACCTTTAGGAGAAAAATCAAGATCCAGGTTTGCTCTAATATATTATATAAAATGTCTACTTTACAACAAAAAATTTAAGGACAATACAAGAAACAGAAAAATGTCCCCCACACCCAGGAAAATAATCACTCAATAGAAAATTATCTCTGAGTATATTAGGAAGCTGGATTTAGCAGATAGGGGCTTCAAGGCAGCAATTATCAACAATTTTCAGCAATAAAAAAGGCACATTTGAATAATTAAAAGAAAATATGACAACAACGCTTCAAAAAATAAAAATTGTCGAGGAGATGGAAATTATATAGAAGGAACAAAACAGAAATTGTGGAGTTGAAAAGTACAATAACTGAAATGCAAAATTCATTAGATGAACCCAACATTAGAATAGAATTAACAGAAGATTTAGTGAACTTGAGGACAGATCAATAGAAATTATCCACTCTGAAAAATAGGTAGAAAGATTATTCGAAAAGTTAGAGCCTCCAAGACCTGTGGGACAACATTAATTATACCAAAATGTGAATCCCAGAAGGATGAGAGAGAATTATAAAAAGAAAAAAACTTCTACACACAAATTATATAAGTTAGATGAAATGGACAAATTCCCAGAAAGACACCAATTAGCAATATTGACTCAAGAAGAAATAGAAGATTTGAACAGACTAATAACAAGTAAAGAATTTGAATTAGTGATTAAAAGTCTTCCTCAAAAGAAATGTCCAGGCTAAGATAGCTTCACTGGTGAATTCTATCAAATAACGAAAAAATAATACAAAATGTTCACAAACTCTTTCAGAAAACAGAGAAGGAAACACTCCATAGCTCATTTTATAAACACAAGAATCTTTAAGAAAACTTAAGAAAAATCCTTAAGAAAACAGCAAACGAAAGTCAACAACATGTAAAAAAAGTTTACACACCATGACCAAGTTGAATTCATCCCAGGAAGGCAAAATTGATTTAACATCTCAAGATCAATTGTGTAATACAGTATATTAATAGAATAAAGGACAAAAAATACATTACTATCTCAATAGACACAGAAAAACAATTTAACAAAGTCCAACACCTTTTCATGATAAAAACACTCAACGAGCAACTTCTTGCTTTCCTTCTATTGAGAATGAGACAGGAATACATGCTTTTGCCAGTTCTATTCTACATTATATTGGAGATGTTGCCAGTAAAATGAAGAAAGAAAAATAATTTAAAGGCATCCAGATTAGAAAGTAAGTAATAAAACCCTCTTTATTCACAGATGCCATGATCCCATATGCAAAAATTCCCAAGGAACCTCTCCAAAAACTAGTAGGACTAATAGACAAGTTCAGCAAAATCACATGATATGACCTCACTTTACAAAATCAATTATATTTCTATGTAGTAGAAACAAACAGTCATAAAATCAAGTTAAGAAAACAATTCCATTTACAGTAGACTCAAAAGAATAAAATACTAAGGAATAAATTTAATATGAACACTTCAGTTTCATAGGAGATTGAACATTATGTATAGAGCAATTCTAAGTTGCTCTATAAATTCAACAAAAAATCAGAATCTCAGCAGGCTCCTTTGTAGAAATTGACAAACTGAACCTAAAATTCAAATGGAAATGCCAGAAACCAGAATAGGCAATACGACCTTGAAGAAGAGCAAAGTTTGAAGATTCACACTTCCCTATTTCAAAACTTCCTTTGTAACTATAATAAGCCATACAATATGGTACTCTCAAAGTTATAGACATGCAATAGAACTGAAAGTCCAGAAACAAATCCTTATATTTATGATCAGTGGATACTGGATAAAGTTGCTGAAGCAATAAAATGGGAAAAGGATAAGCTTTTTAACAAATAATACTGGGAGAATGATAGCCACATACAAAAAGATTAACTTAGACCCATAATTCATACTATATGCAAATATTAACTCAACATGGTAATAGATCTCAATGTAAATGCTAAAACTATATAACATAAGACTAAATACTCATAATCTTGGTTTGGCCAAATACTTTTTTAGATACAACACCAAAATCATGGTTCATAAAAATTTTAAAAAATCATAAATAAGACTTCACCAAAATTAAAAATGTTTGTTCTTCAAAAGAAACCATTAAGGAAATGAAAAGACTAGCTAAAAATGATAAAAAATTTGCAAATAATATATCTGATAATGATATTATATGTAGAATATATACAGAACTCATCTTAAAAATTCTCATCACATACACACAAATTTGTAACTAAGCTGGTGATGGATGTTAACTAGACTTGTTGTGGTGATCATTTTGCAATATATACAAATATTGAATCATTATGCTGTACACCTGAAATTAATATAATGTTGTATGTCAATTCGTATCTCAATTTTTAAAAAAGCTTATGGGAAAAAAGTGACAAATGTGCTTGGCTGTAACAATGCCTTTGATGAGATATCTTTTTCCCCGGAAATAATTTGGAAAGAGTAAGAGATAAATTATGAAGATGATGGTGTTTCAGACCTCAGACTGAACTGTAACATTATTGTAAACATACACCTGAGGTGATAAAAGCAAAACAAAACAGAAAAACAGCAGCAACAAGAACAAAACTCAACATGCTTGAGGAGCTATTGAGGGCATTGCTTTAAAATCAAATTCCATTTAGTAGACATTTTATGATCACCAAGTGTCATGGACTGAATTGTGTTTTCCCAAAATCCGTATGTTGAAGCCTAATCCCCAATATGATCATATTAAAAGACATAGCCTTTAAGGAGGTGATTAATCCAGTAGAACTAGTGTTCTTTTAAGAAGAGAAAGAGACAACAGGAGTATATGTGCACAAAGGAAAGGCCAGTGAGAAGGTTGCCGTCTGCAAACCAGGAAGAAAGATCTCACCAGAAACCAACTTTGTTGGCACCTTGATCTTGGACTTCAAGCCTTCAGAACTGTGGTAAAATAAATTTTGGTTGCTTAAGTCAAAAAAAAAAAAAAAGAGAAAGAAAGCTCTTAATACTCAATAATACTATAAACAACTCAATGCAAAAATGGACAAATGATTTGAAATAGATGTTTTACTAAGAAGATAAACTGACTAACAAGCACAAAGATGCTCAACATCACTAGCAATTAGAAAAATGCAAAATATAACCACAATAAGATACCATTTCAGACCCACTAGAATGACTATAATAAAAAATACAGACAATACCAAGAGTTGACAAGGATATGGAGAAACTGAATCCGTCATATATTGTTGGTGGGAAGGTAGAATGGTACAGCCACTTTTGAAAACAGTTTGGTAGTTCTTTAAAAAGTCATATATAAACTTACAACCTGGTAATTCCATTCCGAGGTATCCACCTAAGATAAATTTAAACCTATGTGTATGCAAAAATATGTACACAAATTTTCATAGCATCATTATTCATAATAGCCATAAAATGGACACAATCCTAATGTCCTTCAATTGGTAAATAGGTAAAATGTAGTAAACCCATACAAGTGAATAATATTCACCAATTAAAGGGAGTGATATACTGATGCATGCTATAACATGGACAGACCTCAAAAATATCACGTAAAAGTAAAACAAGCGTGATACAAAAGAGTACATACAATGAGTCTATTTATATAAAATATCCATACAGGAAAATTTTACAGATATAGAAAGCAGATCAGTACCTAAGGCTTGAGATGAGTACAAATTTTAACTCTAAATGGTCACAAGGGAACTTTCTGGGACAATGAAATATTCAAAACTGGATTGTCGTGATGGTTGCATAACCCTGAAAATTTATATTAAATATAATTGATCATACCCTTATGATGGGTGAATTCCATGATATGCAAATTATATCTCAATAAGGCTGTTAAAAGGCTACAGATTATATATTTATTTTTTCCTTTTTTTATCTTTTATTTTTATTTTTAATAGTGGTAAAATACACACAATAAAATTTACCGTCTAAAAAGTGGATATGTATTATGTATAAGGACTGACTAAACATTTGAAACGCAAGTCAAAAATTTTGTTAAGCACCAATGACTATTCAAGGCATTAAAACTTGCCACGGGATATGTTGTCAGACCCTTACTAAATCATTGATTTATGTAAACCTGCTTTATTCACCTAACTATACGTACATGTGTTTCTAGCTTTCATGACCTTCTCTACCTTGCTGTCAGAGGATCCACATCACATCAGATAGAGGAGGAAAAAGCAAGGTCACTCATAGCGAAGCTGCTCAAAGGAGAAGAGGAAAGGACGGAGGAAGGAAGAGATCAACATGTTTCAGTCAAATCCTTAGAAGCTTTTCATTGTTGACAAGAGGTAGCAAATCATGGTGGCCAGGTATGTGGACTCTGGAGCCAGTCTGTTGGATTCAGAATACTGTCTCTTCCATTTACTAGTGGCATGACTATGGACAAGCCACTTAACTTCTCTGCACCTCAATTTCCTTGCCTATAAAATGGGAAAATAATATATTAAGTTCTTCATAGGGTTGTTGACAGGATGAGGTGAGTTAACATGTGGATAAAACCTACAATATTAAGAGTAACTATACTGCAGTTAGTTGTCACTATTATCTCTAGAGAAAAATTCTACCTTAGTCAATCATCAAAAGTGCGGCCTGAGATCCATAGGTCTCATTATAAAGGGCTAACTTTCGGCTACACAGTGGTAGACCTTTTCCTCTAATCAGCTTTTCCTCAGAATTGGAAACGCTCCTGAGATCATTTTCAAGTAGCCATTACCTAATGCCAGCTTACTGCATAATCATTTGAGGTTAACTTATGTGTCAACAAACAGGGTATGCAGAAAATAATGAATAAGGAGGATTCAGAATCAAATTTCTTACAGTAACATTATTACATTCTACAGACATTCATTTTTATCTAACTCTACATCCAATAGCATAAAAAATAAAACCAATATTTAAAATAGACACAGGGGAAAAAGCGATCAAAGCCCTATAATATACATCTTTCCCCTAAAAGTCTTTTGGTGTCTTGTGAACACATTTACAGCTGGACTCATTCATAACTTAACTCATTCTCTCTTTTTACATTTAGTAGTTATGATTTTTTAAGAGGTGGTATTTTCTCAGTAAAATTCAGTCATTTCTATAGCTTAGGAAGGTGTGAGGTGAATAATAGCTTTGATGATGAATTTGGTGCTTGGCAGAATATATTTTGTGATGTTTAAAGATTACCCTCATTAAAGTAAAACTGGGAAGCTAATCATGGTCTATGTTTTCAACTTCCCAAGATTTTGATAATTTGCAGCTTTTCGTTTGGAAATGTTGTGGAAGATAACAAAGCCTTAAGTAAATGATTAGCAAAAGTTCTGTTACACTCTTTTTCAAATAATTAAATCAGTGCCCCAACATTTTATACTGTGTAATTCTTCCTTTCACTGCTGTTTTGTGATATCACTTTTATTATACACTAAGGGTTTATATTTGAGCCTAAGATAAATAGATAGATATATTCCATTCTTTATAGAAATCATATATTTTTTAAACATGTAATTTTTTAATTTTTATTTATTTATTTATTTATTTTAAGATTGGCACCTGTGCTAACAACTGTTGACAATCTTTTTTTTTTCCTGCTTTATCTCCCCAAACACCCCGGGTACATAGTTGTATATCTTTGTTGTAGGTCCTTCTAGTTGTGGCATGTGGGATGCTGCTTCAACGTGGCAGTGGGGTTAATCTTATGTATATTCTTTTAGTTGAACTTGAGGGTCACTTACTTGGGCATAAAAAACTTTTTTAAACCCACAAGGCCTGGGGATTCTGATTAGAATTGAATTAAACTTTAACTGTGGGAAAATAGTCATCTTCACATATGTATTTATGGGTCTTCCCACACAGAACTTGATGTATATTTTTATTTACTTTTGTCTTCATATAAGTCCTCTTCATTTCTTATTAAACATGCATTCCTAGATATTTTATAATTTTTCATCTTACATAAAATATCATTTTCAGTTCCATCTTGTAATTGGTAATTGCTACAATATAGGGAAAGTATTGATATATTTTTCATTATATGAAACCTCACTACTGAACTTTTTATTACGTGAATAGAGGTTGTGTAGTGTAGGGGTTCAGAGTACAAATTCTAGAGCCATACTTCCTGGATTCAAAACTCAGTTCCACTATCAGCTAGCTGTGTGACATTAAGCTAGTCAATTAACCTCATTAGTGCCTGTTTTCCTTATTTGTAATATGGGGATGATAATAATAGTATTTACTTCATAGTTTTGCTATGATGTCAAATTATTTTATCCATGTAAGTTTTTAGAATGCTTTGTACGCATTAGAGATTGTTACTTCTATTCTCAGAGAGCTTCTACGTACATAATCCAATTATCTGAAAATAACTTTGCCCTTGTCTTTCCAATAGTAACACCTTTTATTTATTTAGTTCACATCTTATCACATTGGACAAAATTTCCTAGCCAATGTTAACTAACTTTTCTTTTCCCAATTTAATGAGATTACCTTTATTGTCTCACAGAAAGTGTGGTGTTGTCCATTGACTTAAGAGCTATTGTCATATTAGCAAGTATTTTTTCTTTAGTATTAGGTATAAAATAAAATTTATCAAATACCTGTTCAATGTCTGCTCATACTACCATATCCAAATTTGACGTATTAACATGACACATTGAGAGATTTCTTAAGTCATCCTTAGATTTCTAGGGGAAAACATTTTAATAATTTATATTTTCCAAAAATAAGCATCCCTTATGTGAAATTTTCAAATTTGGTAGCCTAAGGAGTCAGATGTTTGTATCTTCTGGGGCTTTGTTTTCTTTTGTTTTGTTTTTGTTTTTGTTTTTGACTTTAGAGAAGTTACTTAACCTATCTTAGCTTCAGTTGCCTAATATGTACAATGTTACCTATCTTACAGAATATTCATGAAGTTTAAAAGAGAAGTTCCCTAAGAATATCCCACAACATCTGGCATATAATAAAGACTTAATAAGTGTTAGTATTATCAGTTCATGTCTCAAATCTTTATTGTTCCATGTATACTTAACCTGAATAAAATAAATCTGTTTTTCCCATTAAATGATTTGTTGCTTTAAATTCTTCATCTAATATCAAATTTCTTCTGCTTCATTTGGGTTTGCAATTTTCAAAAAAATAATGTTTTCTACTACCTTTTCTAGCTTTTTACATGTAGTCTTTACAAATAGCCTTCTGTATACCTGACGTCATTAAGTCTTGTTTTCTACACTTCTGTAAGCCATACTTTGACACTAAGGGCAAATGAAATTATTTATTCAATACATATTTTCCAAAAGGCTCTGGACTGTCTCTGCCATCCTAGGCTTTGAGATTAAGGGGTAAGTAATACTATTGAAATATATAACTTCTATCGTCAAGGAACTTACACTCTGAAATATATTGAGCTTACATATATGTACTAACAGAATGTTTTTGCATAATCTGCCCAGCAATGTATTCTACATAAGGCAACTGCTTTATGATATGATTATGTATGAACATAAGAAAACAAGAACACTTACCTAATTTTTACTTTTGTGATTTGTATGCATTGATATTGTGAATATTTTTTTTTAAAGATTGGCACCTGAGCTAACAACTGTTGCCAATCTTCTTTTTTTTCCCCAAATCCCCCCAGTACATAGTTGTATATTTTAATTGTGTATCCTTTATGAGCAGTGCCGTGTCCATGCCCAGGATCCGAACCCTGGGCCACCGAAGCGGAGTGCACGAACTTAACCACTCAGCCGTGGGGCCGGCCCCTGTAAATACTTTTTATATTTAAAGAGTCTTCATTTAGTCTGATCTAAAAGTTTTGCTCCTCTTCTAACTTTGATCACTTATGCATGGTGGTTGGAAAAATATTACATCTTACCATAACTACTCAAATGGAAGCTTGGTTGGATATTCCTTTCTGTATGAGTGAATATAAAAATCCTAACTTTAAAAAGAAAGATATTTTCTATCTCAGTATATCTGTATGAGCTCAAAAATTTTAAATGTTCTTACAGGTCCTACTGAATTAACAAGCTAACATTGCAATTCTGACCACAACATTTGTTTCCACTTAAGGCCCTACATCGTTACTAAGATTTAGAAATTAGCCACTTTCAGTTCCTTTAGAATGAATACATCTAGTTATTTTTATGAAGAAATATCAGTTTCCTTCTAAAATATGACCTTATACTCTCACTTTTCTGGTTTCACACTGAAGAAATATGCATCTTCTTCAGGAAGGGAAAGACAATCATGACTATGATGTTAACAATATATAGAAAAAGGGAGGAGCAGAATTTCTAACTTGTATTGAGTAGTTTTTTTTGCTGTTGTTAGTGCCGTCGAGTGGATTCTGACTCCTGTCAACCCTGTGTACATCTCAGTGGAGCCCTTCCCAGTCTTTTTGCGCCATCCTCTCACCTTCTGGTGCTATATCAGACAATGCTTTGCTGCTATTCATAGGGCATTCATGGCCAATTTTTTTGGAAGCTGGTGGCCAGGTCCCTCTTCCTAGTCTGTCTGTCTTAGTCTGGAAGCGCCACTGAAAGCTGTCCACCATGGGTGACCCTGTTGGTATTTGAAATACTAGTGGCATTGCCTTCAGTATTATAGCAACACGCAGCTGCCACAGTGTGACAACAGACAGGCAGGTGGTGTGGTTCCCTGTCCAGGGAAATGAATCCAGGGCTGCAGTGGCAATAGCACCAAATCTTAACCACTAGACCACCAGGGCTAGCTGTTAGGTAGTTTGTTTATATTACATTTCTTTTCCTTTATGCTCAACCTACCCTGTCATTTGGGTAAGCTACTTGTATAGGAAGTAAACTAGACATTCATGATTACATTAACTCTTAAGCACATGGAATTATAGGGTGGCATTTCACAATGACAGAATCTCATTTTAAAAGTTTGTTATGCAGATATCTTTTCAGGGATGCTTTTCTCATTGTTTCTAAAAATCAAGTTGAGAAGAAGGTCAAATTGTCCACTTGTTATTCTCAACATTACCTTTTTAAATTAAGTATAACAGATCTGTAATTGCCTAGCAACCAAATCTAATATTTCTCTCTCCTTCCTTCCTTCTTTTCATCTGTCCATCCCCGCTTCCTTCCTCTATTTAATTTGTTCTTTCTTATTCTTTACTTAGGATGATTTTGAACTAAAATATACTGTTTTATGTTTCTTGCTTTTGTTTCTAAATTATATTTAAGATTTTGATTTTCAGCTCATGAAATTTCATAACTGTTCATATTTCTCACCATCAACAGATGAAAAGTTTTAGGTAAATTGATATCCAAATAACCAAGCTGTTTTTTATAATACAACATTATCTTTCAGTTATGAACTGAATGTTGTGTCCTCAAGAAATAAACATGTTAAAATCCTAACCTTAATATAGTGGTTTTAGGAGGTACAGCCTTTGGGAGGTGATCAGATCATAAAGATGAAGCCCTCACGCATGGGAATAGTGACCCTATAAAAGAGACTCCAGAGAGCTCCCTCACCCCTTCTGTGCTCTCAGAACACAGCGAGAAGATGATCATCTATGAACCAGAAAGTAGGCCCTCACCAAGCACTGCACCCTGCCAGCACCTTAAGCTTGAACTTCCCATTCTCCAGAACTGTGAGAGATAAATGTTTGTTGTTTAGCCATCCAATCTGTAGTAGTCTGTTATAGCAGCCCAAACAGACTAAGAGATTAAGACTATATATATATATATATATATATATATATATATATATATATCTCTGCTATGATAAAAATGGCTCTCTTTTTATATTGGTTCATAAGTTATAAAGTAATTGCACGTATATACTTCATTTCTACCTTATAATCGTACGACCACTAGGGCAGGTATCATTAGTGCTTTCTTTCATGCTAAGAGACTAACTCTCAAAGAGGTCACGTCAAAGTCCACAGAGCTAGAACACAGGTTGTCTGTTTCCAAATCCAGTGTCTTTTCCCCATTAATAGTACTTGCCCTTAAAGACTACTGAATATCAAGAGGAATGAGAAAGCTGCGTGAAATAGCATTTAAGTGCTTTGTTTCTTGTAGAACTACTCAGAGGTTAATATGTGAAATGGTTTTGTAAATCTTCAAGAGGGAGAATGTGTTATATGGCATTTCCCATGTTTATCCAACTCCAGAAACATTGTTTTCTGTGACGCATCTATTGACATGTCCCAGAAGAGTGTTTCATAGAGCATAGTTTAGCAAACACTGCACAGGACAGCACTGTCCCTACAATAATACATTACAGGTGTGTGATACTTTGCATTTTGCAGAGGACTTTCATACTAATTTCTGTCTTTTAGAAAGCTTTACACTTTTTACAAACCTGTGATGAAGAAAGAGATGACTTACAGTTGGAGCATGTTAGGAACAATTTATTTTTGTTCCAACATCAGCGGGGCATTTCTTTTGATGATTGTTTGAAATAGTAGTCTCTCTATAAACGGCAATGTGGAATGCAGAAAACAATGAACAATATGCATCCCCATCAGCATTCTTCATTTCTGATTGTAATTATTGTCAGGTGTACTTACAACAAAAATCACCTTACATATTTGTAGTACACAAAGCTGTACAACATTCTTTCATAGATTAATCTAACCTTTTGAGTTCACTCCATTAGTTTCTATGATCTCATTTTTTTCAAAGATCTTTTGGGAAATGTCCTAATCATGTGTTATGTTTTGATGTTTTCAAACCATTCTAGTAGGTCTATAGCAATATCTGATTGTGGTTTTATTTTGCATTGCACTGATAACTAATTCATGTGCTTATTTGCCATTCTATATCTGTTTTAGAGAAGTATCCATTCAAATTATTTGCTGCTTTTTAATTGAGATTTTTATCTTATTCTTGAGTCATAAGAGTTGTTTACATGTTCTAGATACAAATCTTTTATTGGGATTAGGATTTGCATTCCAATCTGTGACTTACTTTTCCATTTCTTAATAATGTCCTTTGAAGAGCAAAAATTTTTAATTATGATGAAGTCAAATTTATTGACTTTTTCCTTTTTTACTTCCTACTTTTTGGGTGGTAATCAAGAAAGTCAAAATTACTAAAATAGTCCCCTGTTTACCTCGAGAAATTTTATAATTTTAGCTCTCAAAGTTAAACCTATAATTTAATTTGAGTTAATTTTAGTATGGAGTGTGAGATAAGAACCTAAGCTCTTTTTTCTCTTTTTCTTTATTTTTTTAATATGGCTATCAAATTTTCCCAATATCATTTGTTGAAAAGACTTTAATTTAAAGTCTATTTAAACTAATTGTCTTAACAGCCTTGTCAAAAGTCAAATTGAGTCAAATGCGTGCGTGTGTTTCTGGACTTTGTATTCTGTTCCTTTGATCTTCTATTTATCTGTCTTTATTTCAATATAATACTGTCTTGATTACCGTAGTTTTATAGGACACCCTGAAATTAGGTAGTGTAAGTCCTCCAAATTTGTTCTTTTTTTTCAAAGATGTTACGTTTATTTTAGGTCTTTGAATTTCGATATGAATTTTAGAATCCACTTGTCAATTTCTTGTAAAAAGTCTGCTGGCATTTTGATTCAGATTGCATTGAATCTATAGATCAAATTGAGGAGAATTAATATTTTAACAATAATTGAGTCTTCTAATCCATGAAGATAGTATTTTTCTCTATTTATTTGGATATTTTAAATATTTCTTTCAAAAATGTTTTACAATTTTCAATTTGCAGTTCTTGCACATATTTTGTTAAATTTATTACTAAGTATGTCGTATGTCTATCCTATTGTAATTGGTATGTTTTTGTTTCAATTTATGATTGTTCATTGCTAGTGTATGAAAATAAAAATTAATTTTTGTTGATCTTTTATCAGTCAGTTTTCCTTGGCTATTTATGAATTCTTGCATCTGTTTTGAAGATTTTGTAAAATTTTATATATAGATGAACAGATTGCATGGCAATAAAGAATTTTACTTCTTCCCTTCTGATATGGATGCATTTATTTCTTTTTCATGTCTTATTGCACTGGCTAGAACTTTCAGTACAACATAAAATGAAGTATTGAAAGTGGACATTCTTTCTTTGTTATCTGATCTTAGGAGAAAAGCATTCAGTCTTTTACAATTAAGCATGATGTTAGCTGTAGATTTTTTGTGGAAGTACATTATAAGGTTGAGGAAGTTCCTTTCTATTCCCTTTTTACTGAGAGTTTTATCACGAATGGGTGATGGCTTATGTCAAATACTTTTTGTGCATCTATTGAGATAACCATATTTTTTTCTCTTTTTAAATTTCTTAATTTACATTGACTTTCAAATCTTAAATTAACCTTGTATATCTAGGATGCCCCACTTGGCCATAACATATTCTCCTTTGTATGTATTTCTGGATATGATTTGCTAAAATTTTGTTAATAAATTTTACATCTATGTTCATGAGAAATGTTGTTCTGTGGATTTCTTTTCTTATAATGTGTATCGTTTTGGTATCAAGGTAATGCTGACACCATAGAATGAATTGGGAACTGTTTCTTCTTCAACCTTCTGGAAGAGTATGTGTAAAATTGTAATGTTTCTTCTTTAAATGTTTGGCAGAAATGTTAATGATGCTATATGGTCCAGAAGTTTTTCAGTTGTTTGGAAATTAATTAACACACTTCTAAATAAACCACAGGCCAAAGAAGAAATAATGAAAGATTGGAAATCATTTTTAACTGAATGAAAATGAAAGCACAACATGTGTAATTTTGTAGGCTACAACTAAAGGAGTGCTTAAAGGGAAATGTGTAGCACTAAATAATTATATCAGAAAGAAAGGTCTCAAATCAACAACCTCAGATTCCACCTTAAGAAACTAGAAAAGAATAAATTAATTAAATAGTACAAAATATTGCATTGTGTCCTTCACCCAGATTCCCCAAATGCTAATGGTCATACTTGCTTAGGCACTAGGTCTTTCTCTCTCCTTCTCTCTGAAACATTTTAGAGTAAATTGAATGCATGATGCCTGTTTACCTTTAAATACTTCAGTGGCAATTCCCTCCCCTCTCAAAAAAACAGACATTGCCTTACATAACCACAGTGCAATTATGAAAATTTGGAAATTAACAATCACCTTATTCATTTGTTGCCCTTGTCCTCCTAATGTCCAAGACCAAATTGAAGATTACCCATTACATTTAGTTGCATCTATCTTTAGTCTCCTTTAATATAAAACAGATTATTTTCTCATTTTTTGTAAAGGTGGAAACTGAAGCTCAGTAGAAAGGCTAAGCAGCTTGCCAACATCACAGTTAATAAGTGCTAGGGCCAGAGTTAAATTGTCCTGTGACTCCTTTTCTAATGCTATTTTTCCATTGAAACATATTCCCCCCAATCTTTCGAGCTGTGTGTGTGTGTGTGTGTGTGTGTGTGTATGATTGATTGTGTTCCATAGCTTTCTCTCCTATGTGACCAACAGCAGCTACTATATCTTACCACATCATCTAATGCAGTGCAGTAAAGACAGTAGTCACTCAGTTGTCCACATTTGACCATAAGTTAACAAAGTGATCTACATGCCTGAAATGTGACCAAAATTTAATTAGAACTATTTTCGTGTGTTGGTTGATGACAGTTTCTTCTTCTTTGATTGTAATGAATTTTTAATGGAAAAGATCTTTGGTAAAATAACTTTATATGTGTGTCAAAACACAGTTTGCTAACAAAGGGACCATATGGCTATGTGCCCAATGCCTTGTTACTTGACTTAGACTAAATTATGATTCATCAAAGAAAAATTGTTTGCTTTAAGGAACTTACCTGAGTGAGAAATTGTCCTTGTGAATTTTAGGAGGCATAATTTCATTGACATTTCAGGTGTTATTTTTTCAAATGAACTTGACTTTCCTGTTATTGAAATGGAGATTTTTTCCTCCAACTGAGTAATGGAATGGGCAAAAGATGCTTGAAATTAAGTGGTCATAAGCAATTTATTTTTGAAAAAGAAAAATAAAGTCCTTAGAGAACTTCAATTCATTCTTCCACACAAACACATAACCTATGCAAATTCAAACTTTCTTGCAATTCAAGTAAGTTCTACAATGGAGGAATAAGCCTCTTAACAAGATTGAATTTGCTATTGTGCATGTTACAAGCTGAACAAACAGAGATTGGGGAAGGCTCTGTTCATTCATGTGCCTCCTTTAAAAAAACAAATACCAGTTTAATATAAATGGAAATGAGGGCAACATTAGTGTGAACACAAATCTTGATCCATTGTAACCTAATAATGAAAGCCATACTTTTTTGAGGCTGGATAAATGGATAACGTCATACATTTTAGAATCTGAATCATCGTTTTGTTTTGATTTTCTTCTTTTCTGAATTTTACTTTGCATGCTGGGATAACGATAAACTCTGGCATTGAAAGTCTTGAATGCTGATATGCACAACTAAAATAGGACGATTAGAAATAATGATGCAAAAAAAATGTACAAAGATTATAAAACAAGATTCGAAGGCAACTTTGTAAAATTCTGTCTTTATAATCTTTGTATTACTAAAATACCATATTAATGGTTGCACTCAAACATTTGCCCTGCTTCAAAGGTGTGATCATAACAGCATTATTATAGAAGTTTTGTTTTGCTAACAGGCAGAAGTGAAATATTTCCCTTAATTTGGGGGATGAGAATTTCTGAAGAGTACAGGGATATGGTTTGTTTCTCACTCTAAAGAAAGGACTTCATATAACTCTGTGTCTTATTAATAGCTTTTTAAAAATATAAATCAAAATTTATTAACTTCTCTGACTTGTAAGAAGTAAAACTTTCATTCCTAAAAGAGATTTTCTTATCTTCCTATAATCCATAAATAACTTAGATTAAGACATTATTTTAAATATAAATGTGCCTCAATTTTCTGATTTGACTGTATAAGTAGTCTTTGGAAATGACTAGGGGTGGAACATGGGAATAATAAAAAATATAAGCAGTGTGGATTTGCTAAATGAGTTTGGTCATCTGTGAATGTGGGCAATTTACCTACCTCACCAGATTTTTTGAGGATTAGATAAGATAATATATTCAAAATACCCAGCATAGTGCTTGTGAAGCCAGCGTGAATATTTGAGAAATAATAGCTGTTCTTGTTACTATTATTTTCCTAAAGGGGCAGGCAAATTTCTTCCTTATATTCCTCTTTCCTAGAGTCACATTGATAAATAATTTTGCATTATATTTGAAAATAATACATCATAATTCTTAGTTTTCAAAACTAGAAATAAATTTGAAACAACTCAAAATTATACTTGGTTTTATAAAGAATGTCAGTTTTTTTCCCCTTATCTATATATACATCATTTAGTTTGTAGCACATCGTATATGCTAATTCACACTGGAGAAATATTTAACACTTTGGGGGAGCCATATTAATTAATGTAGGATTTATTGCTCTAAATTAGTATAGTAATTTATGAAATGATAATATTTTATCAAAGAACTATATAATGAATGTTGAAGGAATAACTTTCCCTATGAGAACATATGGACCAATATGAGCTACAAAAGCTAACTTTCGTTACTCTAATAGTGCTAATAGGTTACTCAGCCAAAATACTTGTCAAGTACTGAATTGTGGGGCCAGCCCTGTGGCGCCGTGGTTAAGTGCACACGTTGCGCTTCTCAGAGGCCTGGGGTTCGCTGGTTCGGATCCTGGGTGCGGACATGGCACCGCTTGGCATGCCATGCTGTGGTAGGCATCCCACATGTAAAGTAGAGGAAGATGGGCATGGATGTTAGCTCATGGCCAGTCTTCCTTAGCAAAGAGAGGAGGATTTGCAGTAGTTAGCTCAGGGCTGATCTTCCCCCCCCCAAAAAAAAAAGAGAGAGAGAGAAAAAAAAATACTGAATTGTGTCCCATATTTCTGTTAGAACAAGTATATTCTTATTTGTATGCATTACTTATTTATTTTTATCTTGTATCTTTCTTCAAATCTTTGCAATAACTTGAAGAGACTTATGAATGCTTTGGCCAATGCTTTTCCTCTTGGATTCAAACAGACATAACCACAAAATTGGCCCATGGGGAAATGATCTTCTCAATGTAATTTGTCTGAGAAATGAATTTTAGCAAATTCATTGTCCATCCTAGTAGTCACAAATTTGTTAAAATTTTGTCATTAATTGGTTTATACCAGAATTTCAGAATTTTAAATTGTAAAATTGAGCTCAGAAAAATTAATGAGTTGGCTTCTCCTTCTCCAGAATATTACATTCAGAGTAATGCTTGTTTAATCACAACGCATTTTCTAGATGTATTGATGAAGGTGCTAAAGCCATTAATAATCTAATAGTTACATGATGTTTCTTCTTTTCAAAAGAAATTTTCCAAAATAATTCAGAGGAAAGCCAGTTTTTCAAAGTTTACTGTTCTTGAAATAATTTTTATTGTGATTGGAAAAAACCCTCATTTTCAACTTTTATAATCCAGAGGTAGGCAGTAATTCTTAAAGTTTCAGGTTTATATGTTACCCTTTTCTTCCTCTTCTTCACTCCTAAACTCCTCTGCCACACTATTGATAAATATTATTGAAGATTTAAATGTAAAGAAGAACCTGGGCATTTAAAGGAACAACCCATTGATTTACCAAGTGGTATTTCAGAAGTTTTACTCTGACATGAAAGTGTTAACCTTTCGCAGGGTGCAGCTTCTATACTTATTTAAGTGAGTTGAATGTTAGTTTACTCTAAAAATCTCAAGAAAGATTATCGAGAAACTGATTAACTCAATTAGACTGGGGATTTCTGGCTGCTGTGTTGTTGCTTGCTAGGAACCATAATAAAACAATTAGGACTAATTAAAAATTTGCCTAATTGATTAGGGTATAAGAACTAGTACATGATTGTCACAGCTAATACTCTGGGCCTGCCAGTGCTACTTCTGATCAGCGCATGCCCTCATGATACAACTTGACAATTTCAAAACATGCTGAAGTTATGATACTACAGCGTGCATTTCTTAATGGGTTTTTCTGACGCTCAGGTTCCCTGCTTTGCCTCAGGGGCTGAAATAGCAGTTCATTTCTGTGCCCCTTATTACCCAAGATAAATTTCAATGCTACAACAAGGCACTTTGGTAACATGTTTTCATTAGGCTGCAGAGAAATGTTCATGCATCAATGCATTCGGACTTTATTTAGAATGTAGACTGGCTACCAAAAAGAACTTGAAAGTAAAACTCAAGCCAAACCAAACAAAACATAACAAGAAATCACTGTAAACTCTAAATGTTAGCCACCACGGTCTTGGTAGTCTTTTTCACTCTGTCCCTGACATTTTAAAGAATTAATCCGTATACATCTATGTCTTGGACAAGAAGATATAACTAACCTCATGCCTTTTATTTTTCTAACTTGATTTTCTAGGACCAATAAACACCAGTTATATTCTTAGTAGTTTCTTCACTCAATCAGGGTTCTTTTCTGAGAACAAGCCAAGAGAAATCTTTGAAAAAATTGACACAGAAGCCAAAGTATGACATTAGGGGTTCTCTGTCCCATTGGTAGTTGAGCTCTTCTTCTAACATTCTTTCAGCAATTTTTTATCCCAGCTCTCAACTCTTCTCTGTTCACTGTACCCTTGCCCCTAATGATAGCCCAGAGACTCCTGTCATCAGCTCCTAGATGGTTCTCAGCCTCCTTGTCCTTCCTTTCCCCTTAGTTGGGTACCCTCAAGCTGTAACTGTAAGTTTAATCTCTGAGTTGATTAGGAATAATTAAAAGAATATAACACGTCAGTTTCACAAAAATTGGCATTCAAGATAGTGAAAAAAATAATAAAGAACACATAATCCTAACATTTTAACACAGCAACTGTTTTTGTTCATGCAGATTGCCTTTCACATTGAGATATTTTTACATCATTTTACTCATTGTTTACTCATCAGTTTCTGTTCTATTATTTTCTCTTAATGTTATATCATAATTATTTGCATAATTTCACAGTCTTGATGATTATTTTAATGTATTAATTTAAGTATTTTAATGTACCTTCTCTTTTGACATGCTGATGTTGATGAAAATAATCCATAACCAATCTATAAATGAAAATTAGGGTGAGTTTATTCTGAGCTTAAATTTTAGGATTATAACCCAGGAGAGTCTTTCCACAAAGGAACAGAGCACTCCAAAGAAGTGGGGGTACACAGGGTGGTTATATACCCTTAAAGAGTATGTTTCACATATGATTGAAATGTCCCTTTTACAATAGCCATGAGGATGCTCTGTCAGCACAGCGATTGATGGAAACGGCAGATAGGTCTGCTGTCTTAGTGAATGCTGCGGGGTGGCAGGTGTGTTGCCTCGGGCTGGGCGGTCACAGATGAGCGCTGCAATCGGTTCCCAGCCTAAAGAAAGATGCTTAATCCTTAAGCAGATGCCAACGTTGGGAGGGGGAGAGAAGTTGCACCTTTATCTCAAGGGCCTTTTGCTCTTGCCATAGGGAATCTCTAAAGCAGATATACAATGCACGCTCAACGGCCTTGGTCAGGCTCTTTTGGAAAGACAAGGTCTGGCTGAATTAGGTTCACACAAAATGGCTTCCTCATATACTCCAATATATCCTACTACTTGCCATTTTTATTTGTCATTTCCCCCTTTTGATCTCTCATCTTTCAATAGAAAGCATTGATGATCAAAATATTGTCCCTTGGCGCCAGGGTGGTTGCTGCCTGCCCTGGGTCCATCATGTCCCTCGGTGCTAGGGTTTTATCTCATTTATTTGCCTAGTCGTCCACGTTGGGGGGAAATAGTGGACAAGCATGGAAGTATATTTATTAACAGAGGAAGCATTTCATATGTTATGTAATTAATTTAGATTGTTGCACAAACATTCTATATGTGCTTTTCTATGACACTTCACACTTACATTGTATATGATTATAGAACAAGTACAGTAACAATAATAGCTCAACATTTTTAAAAGGATTAGTCTGAAATGACTTCTTAGTCATAGTCCCTATCAGAAAAGGAAACTTGTCCAGGGTTTTAAGACAGATCAACCATCTCAAGCCATCGAGCAATCATTACTCTAGGTTGTCTGCTACTCTTACAACACTGAGTAAAGAAAACAACAATTAGTTTGAATATTATGACTAGTATGAGAATTCCAAGAAGTAGTAGAAATAGGAATTCCAATCTGGATCGGAAAAGGGTACTGATACCAGAAGGGAGCTAACCAAACAATTCAAGACTGGGTGTCGGATTGCATAAGGCATCCACTTGCTTCTTCATGTGTTTTAGCAGAGATGACACATTGGAAGGTTAATCACGTATAAAAGCACAGCATCCAGTCTGAATGACTGTATATGTACCACCTTGGGATGCGGTAAGAATACCTAACGTCATTCTATTTTGAAGGGCAGCCCTTCTCATTAAAGATATTTCAGTATTTAAATAAGATTACTCCTGCTTGACTATCATTAAGGGCTTCTTGAGTAAATTTAGTCAGAGGTTCCATATGTAATAGTGCCATCTTTTAGCTCCAAAGAAGGAGCAAATATAGCTGCGAATATAGCCATACCAGTGGAACACTGTACAAGTCCATCTGGCCTTAAAGAGAGGGAGATTGGCAACAGGTTTTAATTCAGCCTGACTCCTTCCCTGCTTTTAAAGGAAACTCAGGGTGCAATGTTTTAGCCATCCAGGCAGTAGCCAAGGCCAAAGATTTCTTCCACATAACCAGTGAGTTCCATTAGGAGTCACTCGATAAATGCCTGGCCTTCAAGACCAGTCTGTTCCAAATTAATCACTTTAAGTGTGATAGCATTTCAAACAAATTATAAAATAGGTATACAGTTTAAGCATAGCAAATGTTTAAATGAGGAGATAGAAGGTTGGGAATACAGGCCTGGTCCGGAGTCTTGGGACAGCTGTCTACAACAGATGTCATCTTCTTCTCCTCCTGGTATGGTCCTTTCCAACAGGGCTGAAAACAGTCTTATTTGATGTCTCTTTCAATAAATAAATTCTTCAGGTTATAGTCGATGATCCTTAAGTTCTGGGAGCTCTGTGAAAGAATCAGCTACCAATCTTTCATTTTACTTTAAGTACCTCAATAAGACCGTGACAACAATGTAATATATCCCTTAAGAAAAGCTGATTCATATATTTCTTCATCTAATTGCATAGGCTGTTTTATTATTATTTCAAAATGAGACAGCCGATGTTTACAAAAAGTATAGATCTAAGATTAAGGAGCACTAGCACAAGAGCTTTTGGCCGTGAGAGAGTAAATGCTTCTGAAAGCTTGCCAATTAAGTTCTAGTCGTGCCATTAGTTTTACCATTCCTGAGGATCAGGGATGGTAAGCGCAATGGAAATGTTGCATTATTGGCCAAATATTACAAATAGATTTAATTATTTGTCCCATGAAAAGAGTTCCCCGGTCACTATGTAACTCAGTAGGAATTCCCCAAACAGGAATTATTCTCTCTAATAGTAATTTACCTACTGTTGAAGCCGTTGTTCTTCTGCAAGGAAAGGCCTCAATCCAATGTGAAAACATGCAAATCATTACCAAGATGTATTTATCTCCTTGAGATGGTGGCATTTGGACAAAGTCCAATTGCCATACCTCAAAGTGTCCCTTAGGAAGGGGAAAGTGGCCTTGTGACCCATGAAGTGGGTTTTTCCCCATAAAATCATCTTTTCAGGTGCCAAATGGGTTAATTGGTGTATATGCTGGAGCTGTGCCAATTGTGCTCCAACAGGTGCTATAGGTTTCTTATTGGGCCCAAACCACATCTGCGAGGGGGTGTCAAAAAGTCTCCCTTTTGACTGCCATATCTGTTTCTCTTGTTCCATGGCAATTTCTTGAGCCTGTAGAGGAAATCTTTTACTGGGTTAGCAGAGCTAATGGGAAGCAGCAGGCATTCTTGAGGCTGGACAGCATATCCAGCTTGATAACCGTCCTTGTTTATCATTTAAGTGTGACTCATTTGTAAACCAAATTAAACAATAGAATGCAGTCGTGGTCTTCTCTCCCTTGTGATGTTGGAAGCAAGGTAACAAGGTTAATGGTTGGAGCAAATTATAAATTAGTTCCTGCGTCCAGGGAGCAGGCAGTCAAGAAGACTTCTAGATGTCAGAGTCAAAGCATCTTTTGCAGCTTGAAATGTCTCTGATGATGTCATCGGGCATTCAGGTATCTTTTTGAGTGGCTTACAGCTTACACAGCAACAGACAGGAATCTCTCTTAAGTTTCTATCAAGTCGTTCAGCTTCAGCTTGCAAGGTTTCAGGAAAAAGAGCATGTTCAATTCTCAATGATTCCAAATGAAAATGAGGTAAAAATTGAAAACATTAGTTTGGAGGCTTGTAACCAGATATTTCAGTAGAAGAATTCAGGATCCAGTCCAGCTCACAAGTAGAAAAAGCCTCAAAGACAATTAACAGAACTAGGATCTAATATCTACAAATGTGCATTATAGTTTTTTCACTGAAACATAATTATTCTCTCTAAAATCACCCTCATTTTTACCAAAGATAGTCAAATTAAGACTAATTGGTTTGCAATATAAGTTTAGTTTCAATAAACTTGGCCCAATTATTTACATAAGTGCAGCAAGAATAGCAATTCATCATACAGGCTCTTAAATCTGCTTTGCTGGAATTTTTTATGAGGAATCTCAGATTGAACCTTAAAGCCTTCTCGAGGCCAGGAAAGCCACACCAAGGATTTGTGCCATCAGGCCTTGCCTGCAATACCTTAGATTTGGGTGGATTCCTCTCTTCTTGAGGTCCCCCAAAATATTCCGAGGTTCCTTGCACCTGCCAGATAAGCAAGCTTCCTTACTTACCAGGTAAGATTGCTGGAATCTCTCTCTGTAAAGCAAGGTACCAGGCCCATATTCCAAGTGGCTTTATTTCCAGAAAGTCAACCTTATTCCTCAGAGGCAGTATTGTCATATCTGAGTCTGTATGTTTCTCTCAAATATGACATTCCAGTCAAGGTTTAGGTAAGATAACAAATGTGTCCTGTTATAAGGAGAAGAGATTCTTATTGAACTTATGCAAATAACTATATTGCCGTGAAATAACCATACTCACTCACAAAGAGTTTCCAAATTCTGGAGGGATCAGGTAGGGAGAAAGAGACAAATGTTTCAGTTTTGCTCACAAAGGTATAATTTCACTAATTGCTGTAAGTCATAGTTAACATAAGAGAAAAGATTTCCTTAAATCTGAGAAAACAAAACAACACATCAGAAACAATATTTCAAACAAAAGTCGTAAAAAAAATTATAATCATCCTCAGTTCATTCAGTCCTGTATAACCGGTTCTTGATCTTAATCTTCTGTTAGCAGTTTTAGGAGGTCATCAGTTTCTCCGTTAGATTTCTGTAATTTCTTACCCAGTTCAGTTCTATGATCTGAAAGTTTGTCAGAAACCTGTATTCCAGAGTAAGTGTCAGAGTCCTTTCCATGAATTCCTCTGAAGATAAGACATATTTGCAAAAGCAAAAAGCATCAGAGTAAAACAACTGACTGTAAACAACGAAAGACTTAAAAATGGCAATTGACAGAGAAACTTATTATTTCTGTGATATACAACACCCTAAACTAATAATTAGAATTATGACTAATAACCAGGACAGATCAGAATTTTAGGAATGTTATGTAATTTTCAAAACACTTATATCAGTAACATTTACCCACATAATACCAACTAAGAAAGATTATCATCGCTTATCTGACAATGCTTCTCATGTAATTTAACATACCAAATTCTACTTAGTTTAGAATCTTCCACCTTATAGGAAGAGAGAGCAAATTTCTCTGTGAAGTCTCAGGGGCCCTCTGAAAATCCTCAGAGAAATTCTCTTCCTTCATTCAGGTCAAAGGAAAACCTTTATTTAGGACTTGAATATTTTTTTTTTGAGAGAGAAGCTTGTCAAAAATATCAAAAGGTTTTTAAAACACTTATTTAAACAATGCTCGCTGTGAAACAATGCTAAGGTATCAACAGCAAAAAAAGACCTTTATAGAGAGACCTCTGTCTTTTGCACCTAGGAAACATAAACATAGATACAACAAAACATAGGTCTTTGTAAACTTACTCAGAAGGAAAAACCTTTTATAATCTCTTTATCAAGAGCAGACTAAGAGTTTAAGAAAATTATCCTTTTAAGAGAGAGAGCCAAATTCTAATTTTTGTACCAGTCTACTTTTTCATATTAAAACCTATTTACTTAATTAGATTCATTTCAATCTTAACCAACTTGACCAGGGACAAAACTCTTTTCAGAATTTCTTTCACAAACCTTCCATAACTTTCTTTTGCATTCAGAATTTGTCCCATGCTTACTTTCTTCCCTTCTAGTACATTAGGACAAATTTATCTTTCTTAACCAAACAAACAAAAATATTTCCATTCTTTATACCTTCTTTACTGAAAACATACATTTTAACTTTCCTTGAATGCAGAGCTGTTTTCCTTATTAATTTCCAATAGCTTTAATTATATATGTTAATTAGAACTTTTAACCATTAACGGACAAAAGGTAAGCAATTATGAATTGTCTTTTATATCAGCATTCTAAACACTTCAGAATTTCTAGGAACACATCACTTTACAGTAAAAGACCCAAAGACTTTTAGCATCTCTGCAATAAAAACCAAAAGTAGATAAACTTAGATGTTTAGCAACGCTTGTTCTATCCAATCCAAAAATTACCCAGATACTCAGATTTTTATCACTTAACTTAGCAGAACTCAAGATTGTTACCGAAAAGAATTTGCAAGCTGTTCACCCCCCCCCCCTTTTTTTTTCTTCAGTCTTAGGAATTAGTGATGGGCTAGGTAGTAGTTCCTGGAGAGGGGAGATGATAATCCTTTTCGAGATAAAGGCACTGGGTGGAATCTGAACTGCCTCTAGAGCAGTATTTCCAGTCTTGCAAGGATTTTCTAAGGACAGTTTCTCTTGATTTCCCAGAAACTGGACTGTAACTTGAATGACATTCTAGGTTGATCTACCTGTCCAACTGCATCATAAAGGCACAGAGAAACCCCTCAAGTTTTCAATTTTACAGAAGGTCCAGGTTCTGGTCAGGTCCAGCCTGACTAGGTGACAACAGAAGAGATGATGGCAAAACAGACAAAGAAAAGAAAAGAAGAGATCAGACCTCGCCCTCATGGCCTCTTCCAGAGGGTTATCAAGTTAAGAGTCACACAACAGTTCCTAGGCTGGGCACACAACCCCAGAAGGACAGTTCACAGAATAAATTACAGGTCTCCTACCCTCATAACTGACTCAGTAGGTGACTAAAATACTCAATGAGTCAACTGTCAAGAGAGGGCACCCCACTTAGGGTTGCTGGGGTGATCAGGCCCAGAAACCCAAAGTTGGGGCTTCCAGGGGTGGAGCCTTTGACTCTTTAAAGATTTCTTTGCTTCCCGGTTGCAAATCTCAAAAGGAGATGAAAATGGCCATTGTAACTCTAAGAGAGATGAAGACATTTGGGTTAGTTCTATTCAGAAAAACCTTTTGTAAGCGCTTACTTTAAGTCAATGGAATAGAGCTCTTTAAAGGAAAAGAAGAAGGAGATGAGCTCTGAGATTCCAAAGGCAGCTGCAGAGGAGATGGAAGGGATAAACGGGCTGGGACGGTTTCTGACTTCTTATCCTTTGTTAATTCAGATACAGCCTCTGCCAATTTAAGATTAGTCTCCTGTAAAGGATTCACTTTATCGTTATTACCTTTTGAAGCCTCTAAATGTCAATCATAATAAGCTTCCCATTCTTTTGCTTTAGTTTTAGAGCCGGCTCTTTCTCCTTGTGTGTGCAAATACAGTAGCTTTGAGATATCGAACGTTCCCCACTTTGGCCACTTAAGTCATTCTTAGTTAATCCTTCCCATTTTGTTAGATACTTGCAAGCATTGTTTCCATACAGGAAACCAGCTGGAGTTCCATTGGGAGGTTGTCCATCAGGGAGCTGGCCGGCTTTAAAAGCACGGTTTTCCCATTTTCTTTTTGTTTGTCTGTTTTTTTTTTAAATAAAGTCTGAACAACTTCTAAGGACAGTGTAGTGGGTCAGAAGTGTGCTGCTTGTGAGTGTTACTCCCTATAGAAAGGTCGTACACACTCTCTTATGTGCCTCGGTTTTTCCTCTGGCAGTCTAAAACCACCGTGGGGCTTGGAGCGCCAGTGACCAGCTCTTATGTGCGCATCCCCGGATGAGCCTGCAATTAATTACTGTGAATGAGTGGAGTTCCCTATGGGACCACTGCACGTCATGAGGATTAATCCTCTGACACTCCCGCTGAGGTCCTTAGTCACCTAAGGGCACCTTTTGGTAAAGGCCAGGAGGAGCAAGTGTCCCTTTTCTTCAGAGCTGAACACGTTCAGTCTTTCATTTCTCTATCAAGCAGTTTGTTCAGACTTTATAAACACAATTCTTTCCAATTTAAAGCCAAATTTAAAGGACAATCAACCCAGCTCACTCCAAGCTCCTCTAAGCTCCCGTGGCTTAGGAATTCTCTCTAGGTTTTTCTCCACCTAGGAAATGTACTGGTACCCCCTAAAACCTCTACTCTTAAGACCTTACCCAGCTCATATAAACTCTTGGACCGTCAACTTAAAGTAAGGAGGTCCGGGTTTCAGGAGAACTCACCAAGGTCACCTGAAGAATGCAGTGATCCAGGGGGCTCAATGGACCCTTATTTGTACCAAATGCTGTTTCAGTGTAGATTCCAGGTGGCCTCTGGTGGGTTTCTCTGAAATCCTGCCGACTATGCCAAGAACTGTTGACAAAAATAATCCATAACCAATCTATAAATGAAAATTGGGGTGAGTTTATTCTGAGCTTAAATCTTAGGATTATATCCCAGGAGAGTCTTTCCACAAAGGAACAGAGCACTCCAAAGAAGTGGGGGTACACAGGGTGGTTATATACCCTTAAAGAGTATGTTTCACATATGATTGAAATGTCCCTTTTACAATAGTCACGAGGCTGCTCTGTCAGCACAGCGATTGATGGAAACGGCAGATAGGTCTGCTGTCTTAGTGAATGCTGCGGGGTGGCAGGTGTGTTGCCTCGGGCTGGGCGGTCACAGATGAGCGCTGCAATCGGTTCCCAGCCTAAAGGAAGATGCTTAATCTTTAAGGAGATGCCAACGTTGGGAGGGGGAGAGAAGTTGCACCTTTATCTCAAGGGCCTTTTGCTCTTGCCATAGGGAATCTCTAAAGCAGATATACAATGCACGCTCAACGGCCTCGGTCAGGCCCTTTTGGAAAGACAAGGTCAGGCTGAGTTAGGTTTACACAAAATGGCTTCTTCATATACTCCAATATATCCTGTTACTTGCCATTTTTATTTGTCATTGATATACCAAAATTTATTAAATCATTTCACTAAAAATAAATGATTAATTATGTCTGATACTTTCTTCTATAGGTAAACATTTCAATGAATGTTTTAATGCACTTTTTTTTCTATTGTTAAATTATTTTCTTAAGAGAATACTTAGCAGTGGGGTTACTGGGTAAAACGGTGTATATATTTTGTAGCACACAGTTCACATTGCCCTATTGCTTTCTAAAAAGCTTATTCCAATTTGTAATGCCACTCAAGTTAAAGTACGTTAACACCTTACCAGCACTGGTTGTTATCATTATAAATAGGTTTGTGCTTTCATAAAATATCAAGATGACTCCAGTTAGATTACTCTTAGTGAGGATTCACATTTTCCTTCATGTTCAATCATTAATTTCTATTATAGAAAATATCTGTTCAAATTCTTTGTACGTTTTTCTATTGAGAACTTGAGGTTGTTCCTATAAATTTCAATACGTTCTTGATATATCATCAAGGCAAACACTGTACTGTAAGCAGTGCAAATGTTTTCCACAATTTCGAGCTTATTTTTATATTATTTAATTCCTATTTTTATATTCAAACATGGCAGTTTATCCTTTGCAATGTCTATCACTTCAGGGATAAATCATTTTTGCACAAATATGATAAATATTCTAATCTATTTTATGTTTGTCTATAATTTGATGAATTGTGTCTAATCCAGATAGAATATAGGTTGTTGCATTTACGAAGCATATTTAGACTATTTAGTTACCTTCTAGTAATTTTTAAAATCCTTAAAGATCACAGGTCCTAGAATCATATGCACTTGGTTTTAAATTCATGTTCTGTTACTTACGAGCTTCGCCAGGTTATTTGGCCAGGTTATTTAATCTCACGGAACCACAACCTTCTTGTCTATAAATTGTGACCATGTGATACTTGCCTTGCACGGTCATTGTGAGGACTGAGAGTTATGTAAATAAAATGTCTGACATATGAAAGACACCCAATAAATGGTCATTTTTATTATGAGATGCCACACTACTATTTGTAATTGGGTCTATTTCGGGACTTAACATTTTACATATCTGTATTTCTGTGTCTATACTATTAAAAATTATTTTTCTTTAAATAGATTGTCCAGATCCTCTCCCATAGTAATGATCTTTTTAAAAAAATAAATTCTTAGGGCTGACCCTGTGGCGGAGTGGTTAAGTTCATGCGCTCTGCTGCAGGCGGCCCAGTGTTTCGTTGGTTCGAATCCTGGGCGCAGACATGGCACTGCTCATCAAGGCAGCGTCCCACATGCCACAACTAGAAGGACCCACAACGAAGAATATTCAACTATGTACTGGGGGCCTTTGGGGAGAAAAAGGAAAAAAAAATCTTTAAAAAAATTCTTTATTTTTCAATAGTTCTAGATTTACAGAAAAGTTGCAAAGATAGTACAGAGCATTCCCTATACACCACATCCAGTTCCCCCTATTATTATCATCTAACATTAGTATATTTGTTTGTCACAATTAATTAAGCAATATTGATGCTTTAAAATTAACTGAAGTCCATACTTTCTTTAGATTTCCTTAATTTTACCTAATGCCCTCTTTTCCTCAGAATTCTAGATTGTTTTATGGAATATATGTATGTTGCCATTTTCAGTGTACAATTCAATGGCATTAATTATATTCACAATGTTGTATGACCATCACCACCATAAATTTCCAAAATGTTTTAATTATCCCGAGTAGAAGCTTTGCAACCCTTACACAATGATTACCCACCCTTGCCTCCCCCAGGTGCTGGTAACCACTAATCTACTTTCTGTCACTATAAATTTGCCTGTTCTAGATATTTCATATAAGTGGAATCATAAAATATTTGTCACTTTTGTGTCTGGCTTATGTCACTTAGCATACATTTTCAATGTTTATCTGTGATGCTGCATGTATCAGAACTTCATTTCTTTAGATGGCTGAATAATATTCCATTGCATGTATGTACTCGATTTTGTTTCTTCATTCATCTGTTGATGGACTCTTGGGTTGTTTCCAACTTGTGGTTATTGTGAATAATTCTGCAATGAACATCAACGTAAAAGTAAGTACCTCTTTGAGTCCTTGTTTAAGATTCTTTGAGGTATATACCAAGGAATAGAATTGATGGATCATATGGTAATTCTATGTTTAGCTTTTTGAAGAAGTACCAAGCTGTTTTCCACAGCAGCTGCACCATTTTACATTCTCACCAGAAATGTATGAGAATTTCAATTTCTCCACATCCTCACTATGTTATTTTTTATTTTTTTATCATAGCCATGGTAGAAGGTATGAAAGGGTATCTCATTGTGGGTTGTTTTTTTTTGTTTGTTTTGCTGAGGAAGATTCACTCTGAGCTAACATCTGTGTTAATCTTCCTCTATTTTGTATGTGGGTTGCCATCACAGTGTGGCTGCCAAGGAGTGGTGTAAGTTTGTGCCTGGGAACAAAATGTGGGCTGCCAAAGCACAGCACACTGAACTTAACCACTGGGTCATGGGGCTGGCCCCTCATTGTGGCTTTGATTTGCATTATCCTAATGATTAATGATGCTGAGTATCTTTTCATGTGCTTATTGGTCATTTGTATATCTTCATTGGAGAAAGGTCTATTCAAGTTCTTTGTTCATTTTTCAATTGGGTTCTCTTTTTGTTGTTGAGTTATAGGAGTTTTTTATATATTATGGATATTGAACTCTTATCAGATACATGATTTTCAAATATTTTCTCCAGTTTTTTAGGTTGTCTTTTCACTTCCTTTGAGACACAAAAGTTTTTAATTTGGCCAGAGCCCATTTATCTATTTTATTTCATGCTTTTGGTGTCATATCTAAGAATTCATTGCTAAATTCAAAGTCACAAGGACATTTTTCCAAGCAAGATATACAGATAGCCAATAGACACATGAAAAGATGCTCAACATCGCTAATTATTAGGGATATGCAAATCAAAACTACAATGAGATATCACCTCACACTGGTCAGAGAGACTATAATTACCAAGATAAAAAACAACAAATGTTGGAGAGGATGTGGAGAAAAGGGAACGCTCATACATTGCTGGTGGGAGTGCGAACCAGTGGAGCCACTATGGAGATCAGTATGGAGATTTCTCAAAAAATTTAAAATAGAGATACCATATGATCCAGCTATCCCACTACGGTGTATTTATCCAAAGAATTTGAAATCAATGACCCAGAGATTTATGCACCCCTATGTTCATTGCAGCACAATTCACAATAGCCAGGATATGAGAAGAACCCAAGTGCCCTTCTACAGATGAATGGATAAGGAAGACATGGTATATATATATAGAATGGAATACTACTCAGCCATACAAAAGGACAAAATTGTCCCATTTGCAACAACACGGATGGACCTGGAGGGTGTGATGTTAAGCAAAATAAACCAGAGACAGAAAGACAAATACTGCATGATTTCACTCATATGGAGAAGACAACAAATACATGGGTAAGAGAACAGATTAGTGGTTACCAGAGGGGAAGGGGGTTGTGGGGTGGGGGAAGGGACAAAAGGGCACATACGTATGGTGATGGATAAAAATTAGACTACTGGGGTGAGTATGATGAAGTGTATTCAGAAACTGATAAACAATAATGTACACCCGAAATTACAAAATGTTATAAACCATTATAATCCCAATAAAATTACTTTAAAAAAAAGAATGAACCGTATGTTATCTTGTTAAGTTTTGTGGTTTTATGTCTTATATTTAGGACGCTGATGCATTTTGAATTAATTTTTATATATGGTGGTAGGTAGTAGTCCAATTCATTCTTTTGCATGTGTATATCCGGTTGTTTCAGCACCATCTGTTGAAGATACTATTCTTTCTCTATTTAATGGACTTGGCACACTTGTCAAAAATCAATTGGCCATAGATTTATGGGTTTATTTCTGAACTCTCAATTCTGTTCCATTGATCTATATGTATATGGTTATGCAAGTACCACGCTGTCTTGATTATTGTAGCTTTGTAGTAAGTGAGTCTTCCAAATTTATTTTTCTTCCTCAAGATTGCTTTTGCAATGCAGGGCCCATTGCAACTCCATATGAATTTGAGGATAAGCCCTCATTTCTGCAGAAACAAAGCTGCTAGAATTTTGATGAGGGTTACACTGAATCTGTAGAACACTTTGAATAGTATTAACATCTTAACAATATCATCTTCCTATGATGAACACAGGGTGTCTTTCCATTTATTTAGGTTTTCTTCAATTTCTTTTGGCAATGCTTTGTACTTTTCAGTGCAAAACTCATTCATCATCCTGGTTATCCCTGTGCATTTTAGTCTTCTAAATGTTATTGTAAAAGGAATTGTTTTCTTAAATTTTTTTTTTAGATTGATCATTGCTGGTGTGTAGAGTCACAACTCTTTTATTTCATTTATGTTCATTTATACTCTGCTACTTTACTGAATTAATTTATTAGATCTAATAGCTTTTTGCGTGGGTTCTTTCGGATTTTCTATATATTCATCATGTCACCTGTGAATAGACATGGTTATAACTCTTCCGTTCCAATTTGTTTCTTTTTATCGTCTAACTGTTTTGGCTAGAACTTCCAATACAATGCTGAGTAGCAATGGTGAAACAGACATCTTTGCCTTGTTCCTGATCTTAGGGGAAAAGTTTTAATCCTTTCACCATTGAATACTATGTTCGCTGTGTGTTTTTCATTAATGTTCTTTATCATGTTAGGGAAATTTCCTTCTATTCCTACTTTTCTGAGTGTTTTTATCATGGTGGATTTCTCAAATATCTTTTCTACATCAATTGATATGGTCATGTCTTGTTCTTGTATTAATGTGATGTATTATATGGATTGATTTTCTTATGTTGAACCACCCTTACATTCCTGGAATAAATTTCACTTGGTCATAGTATGTAATCCTTTTCATATTCTGTTGAATTGGGTCTGCTAGTACATTGTTGAGTTTTTTGAATCTATATTCATCAGGTATTTTGGTCTGTAATTTCATATTCTTGTGATGTCTTTATCTGGCTTTGGTATCAGGGTAATACTGGGATCATAGAATGAGTTAGAAAGTATTCCATCCTCTTCAAACTTTTAGAAGAGTTTGAGGCAGATTGGTATTAATTCTTCTTTAAATATTTGGAAGATTTCACCAGGGAAACGATTAGGTCTTGAATTTTCTTTATTGGGAAGATTTGATTACTGATTCAGTCTCTTAGCTGTTATAGGTTTGTTGAAATTTTCCATTTCAGCTTGAATCAGTTTAGTTAATTTGTGTATTTTTAGGAGTTTGTCCATTTCATTTAGGTTATATAGTTCGTTAATATATAGTTGTTCATAGTGTTCTAGTATGTCTTTTTTATCTGTATAAGAGTGGTAGTAATGTCCTCAATTTCCTTTGTCATTTTAGTTATTTGGGTCTTCTTTTTTTGTCAGTTTATTTATTTTACTGTTATTACTATACTAATTATATTAATTACAAATATTAACTATACCATATTTATTGTTTTGTTCCTTCTTCTAGCTCTGGGTTTAGGTTTCTCTTTTTTTCCCTAGCTCTTTAATATGTAAAGTTAGGTTATTGATTTGAAATCTTTCTTTCTTTTAAGCATTACAGCTACAAATTTCCCTCTGAGTATTACTTTCACTGCATCCAGAAGTTGTAGCATGTTGTATTTTTGCTGTCATTCATCTCTAAGTATTTTCTAATTTCCCTTGTGATCTGTTCTTTGACCCACTGGTCTTTAAATGTCAGTTTTTAAATTTCTACCTTTTAGTAAAGTTTCCAATTTTCTTTATTTTTTTGGTTTTCAGATTCATTCCATTGTGGACAGAGAAGATACTTTGCATGATTTAAATATTTTAAATTTATTGATATTTGTTTTGTGGTATAACATATGATCTATCATGGAGAATTTTGCATGTGTACTTGAGAGTAATGTGTATTCTCTTGTTTTTTGGGTAGTGTCTTAGTCAACTGAGGCTGCTATAACAAAAATACCATAGACGGGTGGCTTACAAACAACAGAAATTTATTTCTCACAATTCTGGTGTCTAGGAAGACCAAGATCAAGGGATTGGCAGATTCCAGAGCCTGCTTCCTGACACATAGATGGTCATCTTCTTGCTGTAACCTCACACAGTGGAAGAGGCAAGGGAGTTCTCTGGGGTCTCTTTTATAAGGACAGTAAATCAAATCATGAGCAGTCTGCCTCATAGGGGGACACATTCAGTCTATAGCAGGTAGAGTGTTTTATACATGTCTGCTAAGTCTAGTTGGTTTATGCTATTCACATCCTCTATTTCCTTATTGATCTTACTTATTGATCTTCTGCCTAAATGCTCTATACATTATTGAAAGTGGGGTATTAAAGACTCCAAATATTACTGTAGAGCTGTTTATTTTTCCCTTCAGTTCTGTCAATGTTTGCTTCATATATTTTGGGGCTGTGAGTTCAGTGCTTATGTGTTTATAATTGTTATAAATTCCTGATAAACTGACCCTTTTATCAGTATACAATGTCCTTTTGTACTCTTGTAACAACATTTGACTTAAAGTCTATTGTACCTGATATTAGTATAGCTTCCCCAGCTCTCTTTTAGTTATTGTGTCCATGGAATATATTTTTCCATCTTTTTACTTTCAACCTATTTGTGTCTTTAGTTCTAAAGGGAGACTCTTGTGGACAGCATATCATTGATCTTGTTTTTTAATTTAATCCATTTACACTTAATGTAATTATTGATAAGGAAGAATTTATGTCTACTATTTTTATATTTGTTTTCTGTATGTCTTATAGATATTTCGTCCCCCTTTTCCTCTGCCACTGCGTTCTTATTCATTTAGTGGATTTATTGTAGTGAAACTTTTTGATTCCCTTTTAATTTCCATTTGTGTATATGCTATTGATATTTTCTTTGTTGTTACCATGGGGTTTTGCATTTAGGATCCTAAAGTTATAACAATCTAGTTTGAATTGATACCAACTTAAATGTAAGAGCATACAAAAACTCTACTTCTATACACTTTGCTCAACTTTACGCTATTGTCACAAATTATATCTTCATAAAAATGTGTTCTCATTAACATATTTATAATTTTTATACCTTTGTCTTTTAAATCATGTAGGAAAAAAAGTACAGTTACAAACCAAAAATATAATAATAATGGTTTTTATATCTGCCCATTTATTTACCTTTTCTGGATATCTTTATTTCTCCATAAAGATTTGAGTTACTGTCTTGTTTCTTTTCATTTCAACCTTAGGGCACTCTTCAGCATTTCTTGTAGGATAATCTTATGGTAATGAATTCTCTCAACTATTTCTTTTTACCTGGAAATGCCTTAATTTCCCCCTCACTTTTGAAAGACAGTTTTGCTGGATATAGAATTTTTAGTTGATAGGTTTTTTTCCTTTCAGCACTTTAAATATGTCATCTCATTGCATTTTGACCTCCATGGTTTCTGATGAGATATAAGCTATTCCAATTTTTCACCATGGAGTATGATGTTAGCAGTGGGTTTGTGGCCTTTGGTCTTTATTTATTATGACCTTTATTATCTCTTCCAGTCTTTAAAGACTGGTTTTGGTAAGTAAAGACCTTCTCCCATCAGGTCTTCAGATGGATGAGACGGCACCCAAGAATGCTGTTGAGCAAAGTTGGAGCCAGGTCACACGGCTGCTGCTGGGTTCTCAGTGGGGTCCACAGTTGTCAGGCCTGTTACCAGGGACCCAAGAGGCATGGATCCTGTCTGGTCCTTGGGTAGACAGGACTGCCTCCAGTACCTTGATCAGAAGGACTGGCACTAGCATAGGGCCCACGTTAGGGTCCACAGTTTGGTCTGCAGAAGGTGGGCCTGTCATCAGGTGTGACTCCGATCGGGTCCCTAGGAGGGCTCCTGCAGTCACTGAGCAGGTCCCTGGGCATGCAGAATTGACCTTAGAGTGCACTTAGGCAGGGCTGGAACTGAGTCACAGAGCTTCTTCAGGGTCCACAGCCAGGACCAAGGTTTACAGGTCTGCCTTTTTGTGTGTAGATGGGTGTGTCTCCCAAAGTCCCTGGGCAGCATGACTACTCCAAGACTCTGGCTGAGACAAGCTGAAGCAAGGTCAGAGGCTACTTCAGGGTCTACAGCCTGGACTGATTTCCATGGGTCTGTCACTAGAGGCACAGGTGGGTATGGCTTGTCTTGGGTTCTTTTGTAGATGATGCTGGTGACACTTCCAAGGCCAAATGGGACTGTAGCCAAGTCCACAGGTCTCTAACAAGGATCATAGTTAGTGAGGCTGCTACCTGAGCATGGGCCTGCCTTCTCAAAACAACCCTTCCTGATCTTGGGCTCCCTGGGGTTTTGCAACCTCCTCCCTAGATCTCAAAGCTCCAACAATGGCACTTTTGTCCATGGATGGTTGCCAAATTGTTGTTTCTGTGGGGAAATATTATGGGGGACTTCCTATTTCACCATTTTGCTGATGTCACTCCCTCTGGGCTTTTTCCACTTCCTTTGTTTTGGTTTCTTTCTTTCATTGTAGAGGCTTTCTGGAAATGTCTGGTGATTTTTGGCTGTCAGTTCATATTTAAAAGTGCATCCTGGGGCTGGCCTCATGGTGTAGTGCTTAAGTTCAGTATGCTCCACTATTGGTGGCCCTGGTTTGCAGGTTTGGATTCTGGGTATGGACCTACATCACTCGTCAGTCATGCTGTGACAGTGACCCACATATAAAAACTGGAGGAAGATTGGCACAGATTTTAGTATAGGGCTAATCTTCCTCAAGCAAAAAAGAGGATGATTGGCAACAGATGTTAGCTCAGGGCTAATCTTCCTCAGCAAAATAAATAAATAAATAAATAAAATAAAAGTGCATCCTAATGAGCTTTTGTGCTTTATTGCATCATAGGTTTGCTATGATGATCATCTGATCATCTGGCTTTTTGTGGGATTCCTAAATGCCATTGCTTTTAGGTTTTCTCAGGAGTGGTTCAGTTTTTTCGGATAACCATCTTCTACTCTCCTCCATGTGCTGTTAACCTGGCTGCAGCATTTTATAACTGGGTATTGTAGGAATGAGAGTTCCATCATTTAGTATGCAGACTCTTTACTTTATTCCTTATTTTCCATATGGCATCTCATCCATGCCAGAGAATAAATTTTATCTTTCATGGGTGTGAGCATGGAAAAGTGTAGTTATTTGGCAGTCAGAGATAGGAAAAGGGACCTGGATACTGGTAAAATTTAACTTACCCTTTTTCAGACTTTCAAACACTGCCCTTATTTTCTGCCCTTGTAGCATCACTCATGCATTCAGAGGTAGACAGGTCTCCAAAGCAGGAGCTTTCCTGGGATTCTATGGGAAACTGCATCAAATTAGTTTCTCCTCATTTCCCATCCAATCCAAGTGCTTATGTTTGTCATGTCTTCTAACTGCTAGTTTTAATACTTTCTCTATGCTTGGCCATGTGGCCAAATGGTTAAGTTTGTGCGCTCTGCTTCAGTGGTCCAGGGTTTCACCAGTTCAGATCTTGGGCGCGGACATGACACTGCTCATCAAGCCATGTTGAGGTGCCATCCCACATAGCACAACTAGAAGGATCTACAACTAGAATATACAACTATGTACTGGGAGGCTTTGGGGAGAAGAAGAAGGAAAAAAAAATTGACAACAGATGTTAGCTCAGGAGCCAATCTTTAAAAAAAAAAACACTTGCTCTATTTTTAAAATGGTGAATAGCTCCTAGTTTCATTGCAGATTGTGTTTCTGGTCATAATTCTTCTTGCTGTTATTCCTCTTTTTGTTTTGGAATGTTTTCCTGAAAAGGGAGGCAGAAAATTCCTTACACCAGAAGTTTCAAGTTCTCATTTAAAAGAGTTACATGTATGAGTCACTGCATTTATGTTAAACACCTACATGATATTTTGTCTATTACAGTATAGTTTATTACATAATAGGTACTAAACACATGTCATTGATTAGTTTGATTTACTAAAACATGACTCTATTGGCCATTTTCGTGGTAAAATGCTATTTCCTCTTTAAAAATGTCATTTTCGCCATAACAAACTCGGTGATATTAGGAAAAAATTTCCGCAAATATTTACTTGGAAATGATTCCTAATTAAGTTAGGGTCCTTGAATAGACATTACTTTGCATATTTCTTTGACTTTTCCACAGCACTTAGCACAGTTCTAGGTACATTAGGCTCTCATTAATTAATCTAGGCTCTCATTAATTAAATATTTATTTAACAACTCACATATGCTTGTAACTGAGGTCAGTGCTGAGACTATAGAGATAGAATGGACTGTAGATTTCAGCATGACTCGTTGGGAAGGAGGCAGAGACAAGAGATTAAACTGGAAAAGTAGGCAGTTTCCAGATCTTGAAGGGCCCTTCACGCCATACTCAAGAGTTTGGACTTTATTCGAAATACTATCAGGTATCATTAAACAGCTTTAAGCAATGGATTAATATGGTAATATTTGGACATTAGAAATATCACTCTAGCAACAGTGCCATGAGTAATTTTAAAGAGGCATGACTGGAAAGCCACCATTGGATTTGACATCCAGAAGGTGATTGGCTGTTTCAGTGTAATGGTAGGATTGGAAGGCAATTTGAAGTTGTTAGAGGGAAAATATGGGAAGATTGAATAGATTAATCTTTCAAGAACGTTAGCTATGAAATACAGGCTTAGTAAGGAATATGTAGAGCCAAGGAAGTTTTCTTTGGTTGCAAATTTATTTGCTTTAAGATTAGAGAGACTTGAACATGTTTAAATGTTATGGGGAAAACTCCTTAGAAGGAGTCGAAAGGGCAGAATATTTGATTCAGCAAGGTTCATAAAGAAGCAGGAGGGGATGAAATTCAGATTCATTCAGGTACTACATAAATGCTCATTATTAAATGAATGATCCACAATTCTATTGGAAACATTTTTATTTTTAGAAATAATTTCAGACTTACAAAATTTGGAAAGAAAGTATAAAGAACTTTTTTCCTGAATCAATTGAGAGCAAATTGAAACCATGTTACTCAGGAATATTTTGATACCTATTGCCTACAAACAAAGACACTCTCTTATATAACCACAATACAACCACCAAAATTAATAAATAAGCATAATAGGTTACAATTTATCCAAGTATCTCATTCAAATTCCATTAATTCTTCCAATAATATCCTTTACAAATAAAGGATTCAAATACGGATAACTCATTGCATTAAGGATGCAATTTTCTTTAGTCTTTTTCAATATGGAACAAGTCTTCAGTCTTTCCTTGACTTTCTTAACCTTGACAATTTTGAAAATTACAGATCTGTTATTTGGGAGGCTATATACCTCAATTTGGGTTTGTCTGATGTTCCTTTGTGGTTAGATTCATGCATTTTTGGCATGAATATTACTGAAAATAATTTTTCTCAGTATTTCTTTTCACTGTTTTTCTCAGTATATCTCATACTTTATAAGGTTGTGGAAGACTTCAATTTATCCCTTTACTGGTGATATTAACTATGATCATTTGATTAAAGTGATGTCTGCTAGATTTCTCTGTTGTACAATTATTTGTTCCCTTTGTATTTAATTTGCATTTTTGAGGCAAAACTTTGACACTATGTGCATATCTCTCTTTTCATCAAATATTCACCCAGAAGCTTTAGCATCCACTAAACTCACCATTAGATTTGCCTGAATTATTACTTTGATGATTGCCAGATGGTGGCTTTCTAATTCCACCCTTCCTGTTATACAGTAGTTCTCCCTTACCAACGGGGGATACATTCCAAGATCCCCAGCGGATGTCTAAAACTGCAGATGGTACTAAACCCTATGGATATCATGTTTTATCCTATACATACATACCTGTGATAAAGTTTAAATTATAATTTAGGCACAGTAAGAGATTAACAACAACAACTGATAATAAAATAAAACAATTATAACAATACCCTGTAATAAAAGTTACCATATATCATGGCAACCTCAGTATAAATTTTTCTCTTTCCTTTTAAGTTGATAACTTTAAACTTTTCACTTAAAGGAAGCTCTTTATGGCTTATCTTTGGCATATCTGAATTGCCATCATCATTACTCTTGCACTTTGGGGCCATTATTAAGTAAAACAAGGGTGACTTGAACACAAACACTGAGATACCAGAGACGGCTACTTAATGATTACTGGGCAGGTAGCATATACAGCATGGATATGCTAGACAAAGGGATTATTCTTGTCCTGGGCCAGATGGAGTACAATAGCACAAGATTTCATCATGCTACTCAGAACAGTGTGGCAATTTAAAACTTATGAATTGAAATTTTCCATTTAATATTTTTGGACCGTGGTTGACTATGGGTAACTGAAACTGTGGAAAGTGAAACCGCGAATAAGGGGGGAATATTGTACTTGTTAGTTGGCATTTCATTCTATGGTAGAGCTTTTTCCTTCCTTCTCTCCTTCCTTCCTACCTTCGTTCTTTCTTTCCTCATTTCCTTCTTTCCTCTTTCTTCTTTTCTTTCTATGTCAATATGGGTCATTGATTGAATATTTTATTTATTCTATTTATTTATTATTGCTAATTTGGAAGCTCATATTGTCCCATTTCTGGCCAGTGGGAATCCCTGCAATATAGCTTCTGTTTCCTTTTGAGATGCTCCCATCATTCTTTGAACTTTCTTACTTTCTGGCACAACAGGATGTTCCAGGCTCATTTTACACTTTTCCTGCCCAAACTACTCCTCCATTTACCAGAAGAGTCCTGGTTTCTTTCATTGGAGAGTACCATTGGAGAGTAGCAATGGACCAAGATATGGGCCATTGATATGCTCATTGCTCCCAGGACTTCTCACTGGACAAAAACATATATATTTTTTATATATATGTATATATATAGAAGATATTTCTTCTTGTATGAAACTAATCTCCTGACTCTGCTAAGCCATAGTCCTGTTTCTTTGTGTGGGCCCTCATACCCTCTGGAACAGTCCCACCCTCACTAAGCATGCCTTCTTCATGAAAACCCCAAGAGCTTTTGGACTGCATTTTTCAGGAAGGAATGAAAGAAGAAAGTTGGGATATAGATGTTTTTGAAAATAGAAAAATTAACTTATAGACCTAAGATATTTCTCTAAGATTTTAGGGAATGTAGAACAAACAATCACAAAACAGGTCAAAGGGACATGATCCCAGGAACCCTGCAATCCATTACTCAAAATTATAAAAATAAAGCAGCTAAATCCTACAACACTGTCAAACTTGTGTTCTATTCTAGGCACTTTTGTTTGAAGCTAGTGATAAATAGAAGGATTTCAAATTAAGGCATATGCTCCAGTTTTGGGAAATGGATAGTCTAACAGGAAGCAAAGACAAAACTATTTACTCATTTATTTATTCACCAAATATTTATCAATAGACTGCAATGTTTCAGGCAATTTTCTAGATGCTGAAAAAACTCCAGTAGATAAGGCAAACATAGATTCACTGCTGTCTAGGGGTTGTATACTAATGGGGGGAGAAAGAAAATAACCAAAGTGGTTATACTTTATGATGAGAGCTATGATGAAAATGAAAGAAAGATGTGCTAATGATGGGGTAACTATTTAAGCTGGAGTGGTCAAGAAAGCTCTCCCAGAAGACATTTAACCAGGGAACTCAATGACAAGAAGGAGTAGGCCATGTAAAGATTAGAGAAAATTCCCAGCACAGGAGATAGCTAAAGCTAAAAGGCCCCATGACACGAATGATTTTGATGGGTACATAATTAAAGAAAAGAAAGAAGGAAGTGTGGATGGACTGTGATAGATTCTAAAGAGGTAGGTAAAGGTCAGATTGTATAGGGCTTTGTAAACCAGAGTAAGTTTGGATTTTATTGGAAACATAATAGAAAGTCACAGGAAGTCTTTAAGCATAATATAGAAATGTTCTAACAGAAGAATCTGGAGGGTGATTTGAGAACACAACCTAGGATGGGAGTCGGGGACATTGTAAAGGAAAAGTGAGCCTGAAAACGTGAGGGAGGGTTACACAGGTCAGTCAGAAAGCCAAAGTGTGGAGGAGGGGTACAAGGGGGTCTGTGTATGTGTTTGAAAGAGGGTACAGGCACGTCAGGCACAGAAATAATATTTCAGGGGAAAAAAATACAATTAAGAAAACTCACTATATAATAAAACATTGTGGTCTATGTTGGAAAAAACAAGTCTGGCTGAAAGGCCTAAGGCAAGGAGGAGTGAAATAATCGCCAGTAAATTGGGAAATCAGTAAAACTACAGATGTCATAAATGCAGCAAAAGATGATGAGAGCCTGAATTAGGACCATGGAAATGGAGATAACATTGGAAAAAGGGATGGATCAAAGAAACATTTAGTGTATAGAATTGTCAAGAGTTGCTAGTTTATTGGATGTGGGAGTGAGGGAGAGGGCAAGAGAGCACTCAAGAATGACTCATGGGTTTTTAGGCTTGGGTGATATGCAAAGACTATACAAAAAGTTAACTTTGCTTATGCATGGGTGATGAGATCATGGGAGGTTTTTACTTTCTTCTTTACATCTTCTTGCATTGTGTGCACTTTTTACCAGTTGCAGTGGATGCTATGGTGAAACATTCAGATTCCTTACCTCTTTAGGCCTGTGGCATTATTCACCTAGCTGCATGATAGTCAGCTTAAAGGAGTTGCTTCGCCCAAGGTTACACTCTTTCTCTGGAGGCATCCTGCATCCAGTGACTGGTTGATGAGAGAGGTACAAAGGCTGTGCAACCTTGCCTCTGTTTGGACACTTGTTAGGGCCATCCTAGCTTCAGCGCTTCCTGTGAGGTTGGTTGAGGTCTCTGGTACAATTGCATGACTATTCCTTCTGTGCAACCTCCTTCCCTCACTCATTCACAAATGATATTTCTGTGAACACTTCCCAGTAATCATCCGCATGCAAATATCTTTCTCAGCGTCTGTTTCTAAGACTGTGGTAAATTATGACTTTTATAATTTGAAAAACAATTCAACAACAATGAATCCATTTTTACTTTGGAAAATGAAGATGCTTAACACTGCAGAAAAGATATTTTTATTTTCTCAGTCACTGTAAGTAATAGCTACTCCTTATAAGTACTCCTTAAAAAATGATGGACATTTTGAAGAAATGTTCTATAACTGACAGAACATACCTAGAGCTGTTTGTAAATGTAGTGGGGGTTTTTGTATTGTTGTACACATCTTAAAGCCTATTGAAACCTACGGATGAATTTGAATGTGTGTAAGAGTAAGGTTTGTTTTCTCCAAATAGACTAAAGATCATTCATTTTCATTTATTACATATTCTCTATGGTAATTAACAACTGTTAGGAATATGATTTGTTAAAAATAACCATTATCCGTGATATTATATAGTGTCTCTACCTCTATTCACAATTCATAATGCCTATTATTCATTACCCTAAAGCATATTGGAGTAAAATAATTTAAAATAAACTTCCTTGTATTATAAGAAAAGGCTCTTGAGAATGCACATTGCACATTTCCACTAATAAGGATTTAATCAACACTTAAACTTTTTTTCCTGCTTATTATAACATCAAGCAACCTGTGAGAATGCCAAAAAGAATAGAAAATGTTGGTTGAATTTTCATCAGCTAACCTGCCAGTTGGAAACTTGATAGCTTACCTCAGTGACGTCTGTAAAATGAAAGCAAAATTAATTAGAAATCTTCGCTTCTGGAAGGTAGACAAACACATCTTTTCTTATCTTGTCTCTTTGACAACCATCTGCCTTCTGTATATGAACACTGAATATAAGCGAATACTATTTAAAACTAGAATTATACGTAGTCATACACACAAACACCATGAAAAGATAAGTTAATTAGAATACACTTACTTTGTGTGTATAATTTGAGAATTGTTTATTAATGCTAGAAATAGAAAAAAACATCTTGTTACTGACCAAAAATAAAGAGTAGAGAATTCGTAAATTGTTGTTAATCTCTTTTTCTACATAATTAATCATTCCTTAGTGGTATTTAATTACCTGGAAGAAGAAATTATGTATTTCTTCACATTAATTTCAAAAGAAATTGTTTTTAAAAAGTAACCTGCATTCTACTTTCCAGAATAAAAGTAGCTTTATATTTTCCCTGCTTATATAAATAACATATTCTTATAAAATATTTTGATATAGAAGTATAAATATGAAAGTAAATTTTACTTTGAATTCTAACATCTAGAAATAAAAATAAACAGTGGTAACTGTTTTGTGTCTATACTTTCATGAATATGTTCTATTTATGTATTTAATCTACATACTTACCTATACACAAATAATATTTATATATAATCATTAATACTACATTTACTATTTTCATATATTTTTTGTACTCAAAAAGTCCTGGACATCTTTCCCTGTCAATAAACATAGATCTACAATCTAATTTTGAGTGACTGCATAATTCTCCATTACATGGTCATATCATATTTTATTCAAATGATCCCCAAATAAAAGACTTGTAGATTGCTCTAATTTTTATAACATGCAAGAAACTTCATAAAAGTATAACATGATATAGATAGTTGATAGATGGATAGATAAATACGTAGGTAAATAGATGCATATCTGAACATCTATTCACTTATCTTCTTAGAACACTTTGTGAAGTGAAATTTTTGGGTCAAAGGTTACACATTTTTCTTAGCTAAAGTAGCTTGCAATCATCATTCATTCATTCACTTATTTTGTTTACAGATCTATTATTTTATGTAAAAATTACTTAGAGTGAAATGTACAAATCCAGAGTGTACAATGCAATGAGTTTTGACAAATGCACGTACTCCCATAATTCATATCCTTACAAAGACGTAGAACATTTCCCTTACCCCAGAAAGTTGTCATGTCCCTGCCCAGTCAATCTCATGACACACAACACAGGCAATGCTTTTTCTTTTTTCATCATAGATTAATTTTGTGTCCCCTAGAACTTTATATAAACAAATCATACTATGTATCCTTTTTGTTCCTAGCTTCTTTCTCTCAGCATAATGTCTGTGAGATTCATCCTTATTGTTTTGTGTATCAGTAGTTTGTTCCTTTTCATTGCAGAATAGTATGCGACTGTGTGAATAAGTCAAAATTTGTTTATCCATTGTATATTTGGGGTGTTTCCTTGAGAATTTAAAATAAATAATCTGAATAATTTTATTTAATTGTAGGATAGCATCTATATACAGAAAAACTACCCAAATCATCGGGTTTTGAACTTTATGTAAATGGTTTCATGCAGCACATACTCCTTTTGTCTCTGGCTCACTTTGCTAAACATAATTGTGAGATTCATCCATGTTGCTGCATGAAGTTATAATTTCAATTGCATTTGCTCTTTTTTTATTGAATTCACAGTAGTTTATAACATTATATCAATTTCAGGTATACATCATTATATTTCGATTTCTATGTAGACTACATCATGTTCATTGCTCAAAGACTAATACCATCTATCATTGTACACATGTGCCTTATACACCCCTTTTGCTCTCCTTCCTCCCCCCTTCTCCTCTGGTAACCACCAATCTAATAGCTGTATCTATGTGTTTGATTGTTTTTGTTGTTTTATCTTCCACTTATGAGCAAAATCATATGGTATTTGATTTTCTCCATCTGACTTGTTTCGCTTAGCACAATACCCTTAAGGCCCACTCATGTTGTTGTAAACGGAAAGATTTCATCTTTTTTATGGCCAAGTAATGTTCTACTGTGTATATATACCACATCTTCTTTATCCATTCATCCATTGATGGTCACTTAGGTCATTTCCAAGTCTTGGCTATTGTGAATAATGCTGCAATGAACATAGGGGTGCAAATATATTTTTGCATTCCTGTTTTCATATTCTTTGGATAAATACCCAGCAGTGGAATAGCTGGATCATATGGTATATCTATTTTTAATTTTTTGAGAAATCTCCATACTGTTTTCCATAGTGACTGCACCAGTTTATACTCCCACCAGCAGTGTATGATGGTTCCCTTTTCTCCACATCCTCTGCAACACTTGCCATTTCTTGTCTTGTTAATTATAGCCATTCTGATGGGCATGAGGTGATATTTGCTCTTTAATCAAAATTTTTTTCTTCGTGGATATTTGTTCCTAGGGTCTGCTTTTTAGTACTTTTCAGTAGCTTATATACATTCAGCCAGTGTTAACAGACATTCTAAATAATACCATAGGAAAAACTCCTGTCCATTCTTTCTAAAAGAAATACCATCACCCTCATTCTCATACACAAAATATAATATACTTTATTTTATCTGGTATATTCATAGAAGCTGGTTTCTATGATAATTGTAGTTAATCAAGCTCTTTAGTTAAAAGAAAATTGCCATGTGGTTAATATTTGAATCATTAACTTTTTAAATTGTATTTTTATTGTGGTAAAATACATATAACATAAAATTTAGCATTTTAATCATTTTTAAGTGTACAGTTCAGTGACATTAAAAACCTTCACATTGTTGTGCAAGCATTATTACCATCTGTCTCCAGAACTTTTTTATCCTCAAAACTGAAACTCTGTACCTAATAAATAACTCCCCACTCCCTTCTCTCCTCCCAGCTCCTTGCAAGCACTATTCTACTGTCTCTACGAATTTGACTACTTTGGATATCTCATATAAGTGAAATCACACAGTATTTGTGCTTTTGTGACTGGCTTATTTCATTTAGCATAATGTCCTGAAGGTTCATCCATGGGTTAGTATTGTATCTAAAGACCATATTTCATCCATTTAGCCATCGATGGACATTTGGATTGTTACCACCTTTCGTCTATTTGTATAATGCTGCTATGGACATGGATATACAACTATTTGTTCAAATTCCTGATTTCAGGTCTTTTGGATATATACCTAGAAGTGGAATTGCTGTGACACGTGATGATTCTACGTTTAATTTTTTGAGGAACCACCATACTCTTTTCCATAGTGACTGAACCAATTTACATTTCCACCAACAATGCATAAAGGTTAAAATTTCTCCACATCCTTGCCAAAACTTGCTATTTTCTGTTTACTTTTTATATATTAGCCATCCTAATGTGTGTAAAGTAGTATAACATTGTGGTTTTAGTTTGCATTCCCGTAATGCTTAGTGCTGTTGAGCATCTTTTCATGTGCTGATTGGCCACCCGTAGATCTTCTTTGGAGAAATGTCCATTCAAGTTCTTTACCATTTTTTGTTGTTGTTGAGTTCTAGGAGTTCTTTATGTATTCTGGATATTAATCCCTTATAGATATATGATTTTTAAATATTTTCTCCTATTCTGTAGATAGCCTTTTCACTCTTTTGATAGTGTCCTTTAATGCACAAAAGTTTTAACTTTTATGAAGTCCAATTTATCTCTTTTCTTTCTTTTGTTACTAGGTGCTTTTGGTGCCATAGCCAAGAAATCACTGTTAAATTCAATATCATGAAGATTTCCCCCTATGTTTTCTTCCAAGAGTTTTATAGTCTCAGCTCTTACATTTAGGTGTTTGATTCATTTTTAGCTAATTTTTGTATATGGCGTAAGGTATAGAGAGAGTTAGCAAGTATCTTCTCCTTTTCAAATTTTTGAAGAGTTTTAGAAGGCTGCTTTTGAGGGTCTTAATGTCCCAAAGAGTGTCACTCAGCTTCTCCTTGGGGCCTTAGATGGTCTATTTTATGTCTCTACCCATAATCTCTTGCTCTAGGCTTCTGCAAATCTCTAGTCCTCCTTCAGTGTTTAGCAGCAGTGCTTGCTGCTTTCAACCACTTTTCTCAGCCTGTGATCCAAGTTAGCTGAAACAGAGACCAGTCCTTTAACTAGAAAATTAGACAAGTTAGACATTCTAACAGACAAATTAGAAAGTTGCAAATAAGGTCTGCTCTGTTTTCTCCGGTTTAAAGGAGAGAAGTGGGAACTGGACTGCTTCCTTAGATGGTCAATTGCATGTCTTCATCTATAATCTCTTGCCCCAGTCATATGTGAGTCTTAGATTCCCAGTAGCTTTCCTGAATAGCACCCAGTGCTTTTCCCTGCCTGAGCTCCAAACTAGGTGAAACAGACCAGTCACTAAGGTAAACATTGCTCTGCTCCCTGGTTTGAAAGAGAGAATTGGAAACTGGGCTGCTGCCTCCTCCAAACCAAGTCCATGCAGTACCAGGGAAGGAATATGGTAATGGTGAGAAAAAAGGCCAGGACATTGCATACCATTTGAATTCTGCTTTTTCTTGATGAGACATTTAACTTGGTTGCTGTAGATCTTTTTTTGTGTTTTTGGTGTGCAAGACTTGCCCCCCTGAGCTAACATCTGTTGCCAATCTTCCTATGTTTGCTTGAGGAAGACTGTCGCTGAGCTAACATCTGTGCCAATCTTCCTGTATTTTGTACACAGGATGCTACCACAGCATGGCTTGATGAGTGGTGTGTAGGTCTGCACCTGGGGTCAGAACCTGTGATCCCTGGGCCGTTGAAGCAGAGCAGGTAAACTTAACCACTATGCCACTGGGCCAGCCCCTGGTTTGCTGTAGGTCTTAGATTGTTTTCCAGAGCTCCTATAAAGTTACTTTAGCCAGTCTCTAGTTTTTGTCTGTTTGTTTGTTTATGTTTTATTTTGTTTTGTTTTTAATGTTTCCATAGGGGAAATGAGGACCTGGAGCTTCCTAGTCCACTGTTTGGCTGATTTCACCTATGAATCATTAATTTTTAAACAGACTCAATATAATTGAAGTTTCACTGCATTGATTACGATTTGATTATTCTTTAATTATTCAAAAGATGCTTCTGAATCTTGCTGAACCTGAGAGCCATCATTATCAATATCAGTCCATTATCAACATCAGCAGGCTTCTTGATAGAGCAGACTCATTTTATTTTAACGTACCCCCCTCCCACGTTCATTCTTTTTAAAATTACTCCAATAAAATTTTTAAGAAAGGATATAAGTCATTTATATCTCTATGTTAATTTAAAATTCTTTTCTAACTGTTAAATGAAAAGTTTTGTTCCTTCTTAAAAAAACATCAAATATTGGTGAGTTGAGGAGAGAGTCAGATTAAATCACACCATTTAGGTGATTACCCTCTTTCCTAAATACAAGGTACAGCTATAAGGTACTTACCAGCACCTAAGCTGGCTCATGAATTATATGCTTTACCCATGTACAGAAGAAAAGAAAATTATTGATTAAATTATGGTTCTTTGACAATTGATGTTTCGCACTCAAGCATAGTCAGGTGAATCACTGCTATTGTCCAGATCATTCTACCAAGTTCTTCCATATCTCCCAGGATCTATATTCATACAACCAGATAAACTAAATCAACTTGTCACTTGAACTGTACCATTTATTAATAGGCATGCATCATAAGTTCACTATCTGGGCCCACAATCAAGAAGGTGCATAGCCTCTCTATATATTTCACCAAACTCTTCTAGAAATGATTTCTCCATACTCCATGTTCCTTCCTTTGGCATGCCTCCAAGGACCTCAGGACCTTAAACTACCTCCTAAATTTCATAGAGGGTCTCATATGCCCAGCTGTCTAGGTCTATCAGCAATCTTTCACTAGGGGTAATTTTGCCTAGGAATTTAACAGTGTAGTAAGAATAAACATAAAAAAAAGTTTATACATACAAATTAAGTCACTTAAAATTAATTTGGAGTTGTATCTTAAATATAGGTACCATCTTAATACTGTTTCTTTCTCAACCTATGGAATATCGCTCACTAGCCATTGTATAATCATACTAATAGAGCTAATGCTGTGAATTATTCTGAATATTGGAATACTTCATATGTTCTGAGAACATTCTGATGCACTTTATTATTAATACCACATCTAAGAATAAAGATTTTTCTGCAAATTTCCTGGCCAATAGCATCGTATTTTCTAACTGAGATCCGGTACTCAGCTTGTCAAATCTAAGTATTTCAGGTCAGCTAGAGTGAGTTTTAGTTTGGGCTAAATTACACTATCGATTTAGTAATTTGGTTTTAATTAGTTATATTCACTTAATTGTTTCTAGGTCTGTCATGGCATTTAAAAATGGGGTTTTGGACATTTATTTCACACTCTGAAGGCTTTAGTATGTCTTTTTTTAAAATTCATCACTTCTGCTCTGAAACTTTGTGTAGGAGCTTTAGTCAAATGAATCTCTTGCAATTGATTTTTACATATAGGTTTGTTTTAAAGAGTGAATGACTTCAACAAATTTCTTTAGCCACAGACATAAAAATTGTCATGTGCTGCAGTACAAGAATAGAGTCATGTTAATTGTGTAGAGCAATCAGTTTTCTAGATATTTAAAGCCACCTATGATGAGTGTGATAGCTAACATTATGTGTCAACTTAACTGGATCATAGTATGCTCAGATGTCTGGTTAGGCTTTATTTCTGGGTTTGTCTGTGAGAATGTTTCCCGAAGAGATTAGCATTTGAATTGGTACACTGAGTGAAGTTCATTGTCCTTCCCTATGTGAGTGGGCATCATCCAATCCCTTGAGGGAAAGAATAGAACAAAAAGGTGGAGGAAGGGGGATTGCCTCCCTGCCTGCCTGCCTGAGCTAAGACATCAGCCTTCTCCTGCCCTTAGGCTTGGATTTACACCATCAGCTCCCCTGGTTCTCAGGCTTTTGGACTCAGACTGTAATTGCACTGCTGGCTTTCCCGGGTCTCCAGCTTTCAGATGGCACATCATGGCACTTCTCAGCCTCCATAATCATGTCAGCCAATTCCCCATAATAAGTATCTTTCTCTCTCTATATATATATATGTTTATATATATATATATATGTCTATATATAGATCTATCTATCTATCTATCTATCTATCTATCTATCTACAGAGAGGGAGAGAACTATTGATTCTGTTTCTCTGGGGAACCCTGACCAATATAATGAGGGAGCAGTATTTCAGTTAATTAGTCTTTGTGCTTCATGTAATAATAATAATTATAATAATAATAATCTCTCAATACCATCACCATTATTATTCATCTATGCAAAATGTTGAATATTAAGCATGCAAAATTTAAGTATGATACATAATACAATTTTATACTGTCCCTCGTACCTGCCTTAGTTTTTTCTCATCTACTGAGAAAACAACAAATGTCATGCAATTAAGCTTTCTTCTTCTCTGTTGTCACTCCTGCTAACCTTGTAACATGATGTATTTTACTCAAATTCCCAAAACCTACAGTCTTAATCCCACCCAGGAAGAATATTGGAAGAGCAGAGCATGACTGATAGAAACTAATATTTCTCAAAGTGTTTTCTGTGGAAAAGTGTTTAATAGAAAACCAAGTTCGGAAAACATTGATGAAAGTAAAACATAACTCTTTTCTGCAGGACTTGGGAACTTCACTCAGAGAGCACGCATTGTGAGTTTCTCCGAACTGAATATGATGTACACCTATTTGGCAAATGTGTTTTACTGAAGAACACACATACATACAGTTTTTTGCAAAGCATCTCGCAAATGATTGTTCATAATACATTTTACAAATTCTTGCACAAAAAAGTTTGAATGCTCTTTTTGGTACATGTTTTGGACTGAATGCTGTGTTTGAGTTTACTGATTTTTGATTAACATTTGGTGCTTAGCAGGCCCAACGGGCTCAAGTGATGTGTTAGATGTACTAGGTAGGCACTGCACTGAGCTCTAACACTCCAAGAAATTTTCTTGCACTGAACCCCAAGGACTGGTTCTGGACTATGAATATAATTTTTATACCCATAGTACTTCCAGGTTGCCCTCACAATACCTTACTTCTGATCCTAGTTGAAAATAATGCTCATGATCCAATTAACTTTTCTTTTTGCTGAAAAACTGTATTCCTGTCTGATCAGACATTTTATTTCATAAGAATTATGGAAAATGTTCTCAGATCTGACTAACTATGCCCCTTTGTATACTTTCTTTGCAAGGTTTTCCTGACATTTTAGCCTAGTACCTTAACTCTAAGAAATAAATACATCAATGCTGACATTTTTTACATTAGAGTGATAAAATCATAATTTAAGCATTTATTCTACAACATACCTTCTTTTTAAAATATCGTTGTTTGAAAATCTAGTCTTATAAGCTAAAAGCATTTGTGCTAGGCATGGTGAAAAAAGTTTTGTTAATGAGTAAATTGGATAAAGATTCTGCCTTTGGAGACCTTGTAATTTTCACTTTTTATGTTTTCATGTGTAGGCAACATATCTGTTGAAAGACAGAGTATGTTGTGCTTGGTTTCCTTATAATATTTTCCAGATTTTCATGTAGTCTCTCTCAATGTCTTTTTGAATAATTATTTACATATATATGAATTATTTATGCATATATATGAAATCATGTGTGTGTGTGCACAGAGATTGAGAGAGAGAAAGACAGATAGACAGATTCCTGCTTCCTATTTTCAATTCATTTCTCCCTAAGACAGCATTTTGCTATGAAGGCAATTAGGTTCTCTTAAAGCATACAGTTAATGTGAGAAAATACTACTAATTGGGTCTCCTTTAATCTTTTAGTGGAATAACAATGCTTAGAGGACATTTAGACAAGTGATAATTGGAAAATGTACATGTATTCACATGAAACTAAAATTGACTATATCGAATCACACACTAAATGCCAGTCTGCTCCTCCAAGATATATTATAATGGATTAAAGAATTTGGAGACAAATGTATTAAGCTTTTAGAAAAAGTATAGTAACCAAGAGTCTCATTGTTCATTTACCAATCAGCTATATTCTCAGTTCCTTTGGGTATTTTTGTTGCAATACTCTGCAGTGTGAATTAATTCAACTCTATCTTCCACTTTTTCCTCCAAATCAGGGTTTTCAAAATTCCATTCTAAACTAACTATAGCAAATGCATATTAAGTTCATGGTAATTGGTATTTATTACATGAAATTACTGAAACTGAAAATCTCATTGTCCCAGCTCATTTTTTGACATAGGATACAGTCACCTGTCTTTCTATTTATTGGTTTGTCTTCATACTTGTGCCTACACTTAGTCCAGTCAGCTGGGACCAAGAGTACAGGGTCCTGTGATATAAAGCATGGCCAATAAAAGGCTGCTTTTAGAACAAGAACTATGGGTGAGGCAGGTTGCCATCAAAGGTGCTGTGGGAAGGCAGGTGTCATGCACAATCCCTATTCCTCTGTTCAGGACAATTTAGAGATCATTAACCAAGAATAAAGAGAATGACTCTCTACTGATACGTATTGGTCCTATAGTCCTATGAGTTTGGAATTAGGGAAAGTATAAGAAAATAATACTGAAAAGATTACATATTTCCTTTTGGATTCTCTGCTTCTAATTGTGAGGTCTTGCCTCTTGACTTGTCAGAAGAGGCCATTAGAAAATTTGAGGGTTAGGGAGGGGGAAAAACATGGCGAGGTGCCACTCTCTCTCCTTGACACCCCTCATGACACTGTACACAACTGAGTTCTTGGTTCTTTTTTGAAGACTTTGTAAAATTTTATATATAGATGAACAGATTGTGGGGCAATAAAGACTTTTTCTTCTTCCCTTCTGATATGGATGCACTTATTTCTTTTTCACGTCTTATTGCATTGACTAGAACTTCATGTACAACATAAAATGAAGTAGTGAGAGTGGATATTCTTTCTTTGTTATCTGATTTTTGTCTACTTAAATATGATATACACACATTACTATACCCATATATTTTATACATTCTCGAGTACATAAAAAATAAATTTAATGAATTAATGTAATGCAGATGTATACTAAGATTCTAATGTGGGGTACCTGGAGTATATTTGTGTGTGGTGGGGAAAGGAAGTTGATATGAGGGAAGGAGAAAGAGAGATGGGGATGAGGCAAGAAAAAGGGAAGAAATATAAATACCCTCAAAATTCAGCATGCATGATATGATTACATGTTTACATTTATTTAAGGTTTTATATATGTATGTATTATGTATGTATAAATGTAATTTTAAGATAAAGTAGTTTACAAATTAAATGTCTAATATTTTCTTTGATACCTCAGTGGATTGTCTTGTATTCATTGCTTTGGATATGTGGCCTAGTGGACTGTCTTTTACTGAGTGCTTACTAATAGGGCAAGTACTATGCCTAATGCTTTACATAACTTATTTTATTTAATACCTATCACAACAAATGGAGGCATGTATTACTTCTCTCATTGAATATCTTAGGAAGCGGAGGTATAGAAAGTTTAAGACAACCCAGCAAACTGATATAGCTAGTAGGTGAAAGAACTGGGATTGGAACGTATCTTGGCTTACTTCCAAAGGCCATGCACAGGCCATAGTATGTATTCTGTGCTGAATTTTTGCTTATAAAATCAAGTGATATACTGAAGTCTTTCTTCTTTGAAGATTAAGAAGTACTGCTTTTATTTTTAAGGTAAAACATAGGAATAAATGTTAAATGTACAACTCAGCTAAAAAACTTGTACTAACTGCTGAGAACCATTAGGATAAAGTTAAGATATATTGAATTCTTACCCAAGTGTCTGGTTCTCCTTGCTGAGAGTTTTTTTGGACATGTTAATATTAGACCAATTGACAGAAGTGTATTCATAGTTTCTTCTTTTTTAAATTTTCTCTCTTGACAACTTTTCAATGTGTATATATGTTCCATGGTCACTTTCTTAATGATTTTTAAATTAATTTTTTTATTTTGAGATAATTGCACATTCACATGCAATGGTAAAAAATAATGCAGAGACATGCACAGTACACTTTACCTAGTTTCCTCAAAGAAAAACTATAGTAAAATATCAAGACCAGGATATTGGCACTGATACAGTTCATAAAGAGAACATTTCCATCACTACAGTGATACCTACTGTTGCCATTTTATTGCCACAGCCACTTTCTTCTACCTCCTCTATTTAACCCTTGGCAATCACTAATTTGCTTGTTTCTATAAATTTGTCATTTCCAAAATGTTATAGCAATGGAATCATACAGAATTTAATCTATTTTTTTTTTATGAGGAAGATTTGCCCTGAGCTAACATCTGTTGCCAATCATACTCTTTTCTGCTCCAGGAAGATTAGGCCTGAGCTCACATCTATGCCAATCTCCCTTTACTTGGTATGTGGGATGCCTCCACAGCATGGCTGATGAGTGGAGTAGGTCTGCACTGGGGATCTGAACCCATGAACCTGGGCCACCAAAGTGGAGCACACAGCATGTTAACCACTCGGCCATGGGGCTGGCTCACCAGAAGATAAACTTTTGACATTGGCTTTTTTCGTTCAACAAGATTCCTCCAAGTTGTAGCATGTATCAATAGTGTGTTCCTTTTTCATTGCTGAGTAGTCGTCTGTGGCATGGATATACCACAGTTTGTTTAACCATTCATCTGTTGAAGAACATTTGGACTATTTCCAGATTTGGGCTATTAAAATAAAGCTGGTATAAACATCCATATACAGAATTTTGTGTAAATATATGTTTTAATTTCTTAGGATAAACACCCAGGAGTGCAATTGCTTGGTTGTATGGTAAGTACATGTTTACTTTTGTTAGAAACTGTCAAAATTGTTTTTCCACGTGGCTGCACTTTTTACATTCCCATCAGCAATGTATGACTGATTCAGGCTCTCTGCATCCTGGCCAGAAATTGGCATTGTTATTAGTTTTTATTTTAGCCATTCTGACAGATGTGTAGTGATATCTCATTGTGATTTTAATTTGCATTTTCCTGATAGCTAATAAAATTGAGCATCTATTCAAGTACCTATTTGCCATCTGTATCTCCCCTACAATTAAATGTCTATTCCTATCTTTTGCCCATTTTCTAATTGGATTCTTGTTTTAATGTTGAGTTCTGAGATTTCTTTATATATTAAAGATACTAGTCTTTCGTTGGGTGTACAATTTCCAGATATTTTCTCCCTGTCTGCAGTTCCTCTTTTATGCCTCTTAATAGAACCTTTCACAGAGTAAAAGCTTGTAATTTTCATGAAGTTCAATTTAGCAATTTTTCCTTTTATGAATTATGCTTTTGATGTCAACTTTGAGGATTATTTGCCTAACCCTAGATCTCAAAGAGTTTCTTTCATTTTTTTCTACAATTTTTAAAAATTTTATGTTTTAAATTTAAGTATGTGATCCATTGGGAGATAATTTTTGTATAAGGAGCAAGGTTTAGGTAGAGGTTCATTTCTTGCCTATACAGGTCCAATTTCTCCAGCATCATTTGTTGAAAAAGTCATCCTTCCTCTGTTGAATCTCCTTTGCACTTTTGTCAAAAAAAAGCTGGGTGTATTTGTGTGGGTCTATTTCTGGGTTCTCTATTCTGTTATATTTATCAGTGTATCTATCACTCTGTTAATATCACACCGTCTTGATTACTGTAACATGGGGTAGAGTGATTCCTCTCACTTTGTTCTTTTTTCAAGATTGTATTAGCTATTCTAAGTCCTGTGACTTTCCATAGAAGTTTTAGAACAAGTTTGTCTATATCTCCAAAAACACTTTGCTGAGATTATGATAGGAATTACATCAAAACTATAGATCAATTTCAGGAGTGTTGACATTTTTACTATGTTGTGTCTACAAATATTTGAACATAGCATGTACCTAGCTCTTAATTGATTTTATGCATCAGTATCTTGTAATTTTCACAATACAGATCCTGTACATATTTTGGTAAGTTTATATGTAAATATGTTATTTTATTTGCATGATTTTAAACAGCACTGCGTTTTTAATTTTGGTTTCTATATGTACATTGTTGGTGTATGGAAATGTAACTGATTTCTGAGCATTGGCCTTGCACCCTATGACCTTGCTGAACTCAATTATTAGTTCTAGGAATTTCTTTTTGTGGATTACTTGGTTTGTTCTACACAGACAATTATTCCATCTGCAAATAGGGACAATTTTCTTTCTTCCTTTCCAATCTGTTAGCCTTTGTTTATTTTTCCTGTCTTTTTAGACTGGATAGAAATTCCAATGTTAAGTTGAACAAAAGTGATGAAAGCAGAAACTCTTGGCCTTCTTTCAGATCTTACAGGTAAAGCATCTCGTTTCTCACCTTTAAATAGGATGTTTGCTGTAGGCTTTTGTAAATGTTCTTTACCAAGTTGAGGAAGTTCCCTTCTATTCTGGGTTTGTTGAGAGTTTTTACCATGAATAGGGGTTAGATTTTATCAAACGCTTTTCGTGTGTCAGTTGATATAATCATATGATTTTTCTTCTTTATACTTTTGACATAGTAGTTTACACTGTTTGATTTTCAAATGTTGAATCTGCTTTGCATACCTGGAATAAATCCAACTTGATCTGGAGTCTATCTTGTTTGGCTCATATACTTTTAGGATTGTAATGTCTTCCCTGTGGATTGATCTTTCTAGCATTATGTAATGCGTATCTTTGTCTCTGGTAATTTTCCTCACTCTGAAGTTCATTTTTTCAGATATTGATATAGCTTCTCCCACTTTTTTATAATTGTTTGCATAATATATTTTGTTTCTATCATTTTACTTTCAATCTACCTATGTGACACTTGAAGGGAAGTATTATAGAAAGCATATTTTCAAGTCATGTTTTCTTTTTAATCTACTCTGTCGGTCTTTTGGTTAGTGTATTTAGAACATTTATATTTCAGGTAATTATTAATATGTTTGGGCTTAAGTCTGACACATTTGTTTTCTGTTGTTTCCTCTTTTTTTCCCTTCAGTTTCTCCTTTCTCACCTTCCTGTGGGTTAGTTAAACCTTTCAATTCATTAATTTTTTAGGATTTAATCTTCATTTATTTATAGTATTTTTTAGTATATCAGTTTGTAAAATTTCTTTCTGGTTACTCTAGGTATTATAATACACATAAATGTAATTTATCATAGTATACTGCTATCATTGTTTTACTACCTGAGTGAAGTATAGAAACCTTACTCCCCTTAAGTTCCCTTTACCTTATCTACTTTTAATATCAATGTCTTAAGTATTCCCTCTATATACATTGAGTACCGCATCAGATAGTGCAATAATTTCTGTTTCAAATATCAAATGTGATTTAAGAAACTCATATGTAGGGTAATCTATCATATTTGATCATATTTTTATCCATTTTGATACTCTTCTTTCTTTTCTAAAATTCCAAGTCTTCTTTTAAGATTACTATTCTGTCTAGAGAATTCTTTAGCCATCCTCCAAGAGGAGGTTTTCTAGCAAATTCTCTTAGTTTTCGTTCATCTGAGAATGACTTTATTTCCCCTTCATTCCTGAACTTTTTCACTGGATATAAAATTTTCACTTGACATATCTTTTCTTTTCAGCCCTTCCTTCTGGCCTCTGTCATTTTAGATAAGAAATCTGCTGTCATTCAATTTTGTTTTCCCCTCTAGGTAATGTATCATTTCTCTGTGTTTTTGCTTTTACGATTTTTTCTGTCTTTAGTTTTCAGAAGTTTAATTTTAACGTGTCTTGATGTGGATTTATTTGAGCCTATGCTATTTGGTTCACTTAGTTTCTTGAATCTGTCAGGTATACATACTGCACTGTTTCTTGGGGAACACGCTGGCCCTGCTTCCTACCCCCTTGCTCAGCGTCTTTGCTGCTGGGTGGCTGGGGAGGTTCAGCTCCCTGCTGATACCAAGGGTGGGAGAAAGTGGAGTGCTAACTAGATCTGACTCTCACTGCCTTGCTCAATCTTATTGATGCTGGGAGTGGATGGAAGCTCAGCTCCTCCCTGTGCCCTGCTGACACTGGTGAAGAGGAAGGGGGTGAAGCAGAGTGGTGATTAGCCCATCTTTGAACCCTCTCCTTCGGTTACTTTGTTGCCAGTGTGGGTGGTGGACCACTCACCCCAGGACCACACTGACACTATCCCTGCAGGAGAATCAGGGTATAAAACCTGCTTCTGCCACATTCAGGATGGAAGATCAGCTCCCTACTTGGCCCCACTGAAACAGTGGGGGTGGGGAGAGGTGGGGAGAACGAACTTCTGTTAGTGTTTGGCTGGAGTAGGGTGAGTATTGCCAAAAGGTTTTCTGTTGTTAGGCCTCACTTTTCTCGATCCTTTGCCTAGGGGGAACAGGCTTTTCTTGGAGGTTTTACTCTCTGTGCCTGTCGAAGTTTCCATGTTGGAGTTTATGTAACTCCCTGTCTGGGATATATGGGACACAATATGAAAACTCAGGGAACTCACTACCCTGTCTTTCCTCAAATTCTGAGATCCTTAGTCTTTCTGACTTCTTTCCACCTTTCAGAGACTTTCTTTACTTGTTTGTTGTGCTATGGCCAGCGATTTTTCAGTTCTAAGAGTGAGGACCTGCAAGGAATAGGGATGTTCTATCTTTACCAGAATTGGAGTCTCCCTTCCTGTATCTCCATGACCTTTTGGAAAGTTATAATACCCATCCTCCCCTACTGCAGGTATATGAGCACGGCGTTACAACTTGGGGGATGATATTAAGTATATAAGGAGTTTCCCTTCTACTATCTGTGATACCACACCCCCCAGAGCAGTCAAAGCCCTCTCCTGCGTCTTGGGAGCCCTAGGTAATGGGTATTACCTTCTCTCATGAAACATGGGAGGAAGACACAGCACATTTCTTTGTTTTTCTAAACCAAATTGAATTTGAGTCCAAATTGCACACACCTGGCTGATAGAAAGCCCAGTATCAGTAATTTCAAGGGTTCCTTCCCCTCTGTGCAATAGTATTAGATTTCGGTGCTTACTTGGTCCCAGGAAAAAGGAGATGAATGTAGTCCTTAGTTCTTCTTTTTTTCTATGGATACCCCCATTGTTCGTTCTACTAGAGGATGACCTACACTGGTCCTTGCTAGTCTGTCTGGCTTCTGTGCCAGAAGAGCTACAGAGCTTCCCCTTTCAGCAAGCCTTACCACTGGTCACAGGCTGAATCCCTGAATCTCTCACAGCTTCTTTCAGTGTCTCTACACATGGCGTCCACCTTCCACAGAGGTCCACAGCCATATCCCACCATTTCTCGTGGGTCAATGAAATGAGGTTTAAATCTCTATCATCAGCAGAACCTGTCACTCAACCCGACATACCCTCAGTCTCTGAGTAGTGGATAAGAACATGGAATATGGATTCAGACTACTTGGGTTCAAATCCTGCATCTACCACTTAGTAATTCATTCACTTTAGACAAAATCGTAGCTTTTCCAAGCTTTATTTTCCTCATCTACAAAATGGAGATTATAATAGTACCTATAATAGTGGTAGCTAGCACTATTATAATAGTGGATTAAAAAAGCTAATATTTGTAAAATTTTTGCAACCATGCTTGTTAGCATAATAATATAGCAGATGTGTAAGTTTATATAGTAAAGTACAGTAAGTTCTATATACTTAATAGGTAGAGTTTCTCTGCCTAGCCCATGCTCTGCTTTGGCCTCAAGCTGATCATAGCCTCTTTAACTGCTAAGGCTTTCACAATATTCACCTGGATAGGGGTCCATTTTCAGGGTAACCCTGAAGTACACTGAAGATGTTACTCTCCTACCTGCAACACACCCTGCCCTGACCTGGGTGAGAAGAGCCTGGACTAGCGCTTCTCAAAGAGTGGTCCAGGGGCCAGCCTGGTGGTGCAGCAGTAACGTTTGCACATTCTGCTTCCGCAGCCCCATGTTTGTGGGTCCAGATCTCAGGTGCAGACCGATGCACTGCTTGTCAAGCCATGCTCTGGCAGGCATCCCACATATAAAGTAGAGGAAGATGGGCACAGATGTCAGCTCAGGTCCAGTCTTCCTCAGCAGAATAGAGGAGGATTGGTGGCAGATGCAAGCTCAGGGCCAATCTTCCTCAAAAAAATAAAAAAAAAAAAGAGTTGTCCACAACCATCTGCATCAAATATTTAGGGATAGGGTCAAGGTATATACATATTTATTAAGCTGCCCTTGTGATTTTAATGTGTAGTAAACTTTGTGAACTGCTTCTCTGTACTCTCCATGCCTTTTCACATATGGTTGCCTCTTTCTGAAATGTCCATTCCCCTCACCCTCACCTGTGGAAACAAAATGCAGCCTCCTCCAGGAAGCCTTCCCTAATTTCACGTTCACCACACCAGCATATGCAACTTCTTCTCTTACTCTGGGATGAATGAGATGGGGAGGAATCAGAACTTGGGTGCAGGAGATTGTTGGGGAGTACTGGAACGCAGCACCTGTACAGGAGTGCTGGGAAGGACCCATGGTTTGTACTTGGAATTTGTGCACTTGAGGTGACATTGTAAAAAGGGTGGGGGAAGGGATGAGAAAAATCAGCAAACAGGACAGGGGAAAGGGGGAGGAAGCAGCAACAAAGTAGCTCCCATGGGCTCCCTTGATTGGTCAGAAAAGTAAATGCATCTCCCCACATAACCACCCACCAGACATCACATACGTTTTTGTCAGGAGGAGGAGTGTGTGTGCAAAGTTGGTATCAACCACCAGCCTCATGGCGCCACAGTATCACTGCCTTAGCTAAGTATGCCTGGGTCCACCCGACTGGCTGCTTTGAAGCAATGGTGCACGGTGTGAAACATCGAACTCCGGAGACTAAGCCTGTGCTCGGAACCCCTTATACTCTCATCATTTTGTCCTTGCGGTAGCCTCCTTCTGCAAAGTTCTTTATATCTACATCTCTGCTTGTGAAAATCTTGCACATCCCTCAGGACCATTCCAAGGCCCCGGGGACTATGCTCAGGCACCTGAGCCTCTGGGACTGAGAGGGGACAGAACCTAGGAGCAGGGAGGGAGGTGGCCCACCCCTTGACTCTTCCTCTTCACCTCCAGAGGGCTCTGAGGTACAGTGGAGGCTAACAGCTCCATGGAAGCCCCCCTTCCCTATCAGCGTGGCCTGCCGTGTTCTCAAGGCTGTGAGTGATCAAGGCGTCCCAGACATCACCTCGGCCAGAAAGTGGGACCCGGCGACCCGCGTTTGGAACAGATCCGTCAGGGCACTCCAGTGCAGGAGCTCAGAGACTTCAATTAGAGGTGAAAAAAATATATTTATTTGATTGAAACTAAGATACCAGCTGAGGGGCTGAGAGAGGAGTGGCTGCAGAAGGAACCTAAGCGGGCGGGTCGCCCTGCAACTACCAAACATCCCCATCCTCCGCTAAGTTCAATATCTAAACTTAGCCAAGTGTCTCTTGGGTTGCATCAAGTGAACATTTGTTTCTTCGTTCAGACAATTGTCCGGGTCCCTTCTAGCCTCGTACTTGACTATATTTTAGGTTTCAGATTTTATTTGAGTAGGGATTTAAGAAGGCTGGTTGGTTGCTGTTCTGAGAATGATGTAATATCCCGTGTCACTTAATAGGGGTCCAGGACAGAAGCACATGCCAGCTTGCGGATCCTGGAGAGCAGGCCCTCAGTACATCTCCGGCCCCACGGATCAACCCCCGCCTCCGCCCGGCTTGCGCTCCCTCCCACCGCTCCAGCTCGCTCCTTGCCCACGCCTCCCGCTGCCTCCGCCCCTCACTCTCGGCCCCCCGCGTCGTCCTCGTCCCACACACACTTCGCTCCCGCCGCGCCGCCCGCACTCGGCCCGCACTCGGCTCCCTCCGGCACGCGGTCCTCGCCCGCCCCGGCGCCCCCGCCGTCGCCGCCGCCGCTCCCCGGACTCGGTCGGCTCCGCGCCCCGCGGACGTCCCCGCCGCTTGGCCCGAGAGCCCGCGCTCCCGCCTGACGCGAGGCGCCGCCGTCCCCGCCGCCACGGCCAGCACGGGTGCCACCCGCCGCCGCCGCCGCCGCGCCGCCGCTCGCCCGCCGCCCCCCATGGCCCCGCAGCAAACAGGTAGCAGGAAGCGGAAAGCGCCGGCGGTCGAGGCGGGCGCTGCGAGCTCGTCGTCGCAGGGCTCGGCGGCGGCGGGCGGAGAGGGACCGCTGCTGCTCAAGAAGCAGAGGCGGCCGGCGACACGGCGCTCGCTGGTGCCCTACCTGAAGGGCCGCGAGGTGGGCGCGCGGGGCCGCGCCGGGCTCCTGGGCTTCGAGGGCGAGCTGCGCGGCTACGCGGTGCAGAAGCTGCCCGAGCTGCTGCGGGAGCGCGAGCTGGCCCTGGGCACCCTCAACAAGGTGTTCGCGTCGCAGTGGCTGAACGCCAGGCAGGTGGTGTGCGGCACCAAGTGCAACACGCTCTTCGTGGTGGACGTGCAGTCGGGCCAGATCACGCGCATCCCCCTCATGCGGGACCGGGAACCCGGGCCGGCTCGGGCCCAGCCGAGCTGCGGCATCCACGCCATCGAGTTGAATCCCTCCAAGACGCTTCTGGCCACGGGGGGCGAGAACCCCAACAGTCTGGCTGTCTACCAGCTGCCCACCCTGGACCCCGTGTGCCTGGGCGACCGCCTCGGCCACAGGGACTGGATCTTCGCCATCGCCTGGATAAGCGACACCGTGGTCGTGAGCGGTTCCCGCGATGGCACCGTGGCTCTGTGGCGGATGGACCCCGACATATTCAATGGCAGCATCGCCTGGCACAATGACGCTGGGCTCCCCGTGTACGCCCACATCCGTCCAAGGGACTTGGAGACCATCCCCAGGGCCAACACCAACCCCAGTAACCGCAAGGTACGGGCCCTGGCTTTTAATCGCAAGAACCAGGAGCTGGGAGCGGTGTCCCTGGACGGCTACTTCCACCTGTGGAAAGCCCGGAGCACCCTGTCCAGGCTGCTGTCCATCAGGCTGCCCTACTGCCGAGAGAACGTGTGCCTAACCTACTGCGACGAGTTGTCCCTGTATGCGGTGGGCTCCCAATCCCACGTCTCCTTCCTGGATCTGCGCCATGGTCACCAAAACATCCGGCCCCTGTGCTCTCGAGAGGGCGGCACGGGCGTGCGCTCGCTGAGCTTCTACCAGCACATCGTCACCGTGGGCACGGGCCACGGCTCCCTGCTCTTCTATGACGTCAGAGCCCAGAAGTTCCTGGAGGAGAAGGCCTTGGCCAGCCCGGACTCCTCTCCCGGGCCCGCAGCGAGGAAGCTCAAGCTCACCTGTGGCAGAGGCTGGCTCAACCACGATGACCTGTGGGTGAACTACTTTGGCGGCGTAGGCGAGTTCCCCAACGCGCTCTACACCCACTGCTACAACTGGCCTGAGATGAAGCTCTTCGTGGCTGGGGGCCCTCTCCCTTCAGGCCTCCATGGGAACTACGCAGGCCTCTGGAGCTAAGGATGGCCGCCCTGTTCTCAAAGTGCCCAGATTACCTTCCAGTCCCCTCCCACTTTCCTTCTTCATGCTGTGTTTGTGTTTTTAACTGTGAGTTTCGTCTTCAAAGTGAATCATACCCAATTTACCTGTGCTTAGTGTATTAGGCAGAGAGAGAGGTGGGGGGGTGTCTTTTAGGCAATTAGAAGTTGGCTTTAATACTTTTCTACACCTCTCCAACACCATCTTTTGGAGTTCTTATTCAAAGATTTTTGGCTGATCCTTAGTTGTGTTCTCTTTTTGAGTCATTTACATATTCTCTTTAATGCTGTGTGCTCATGGTTTGACGGTTGTGTATTTTTTTTTGTTACTAGTATTACAATAATATTTTTAGGTATTTTTCATTGCAGATAGATGGTATATTAAGAACATATTTTTAAAAACAGGGTTTGTACATCTGTTCTGGAAAGCTAGCCATAGTTTTAGAGCATTGTTTCAATTGGAAAATACATTCCAAGTTCTAGATTACCAACTTTTGGAAACATTCCATTTGTAAATCGTAATCTTAGTGTTTATAGTGTGTAAGGTGTCGGTGCTAAACATGCTTTTTAAAAAGTTTATTCTCTTTGAAAAGAAGTTGTCATAGAATCTTGTTTTTTGTACTAAAATCTCAGTTTGTCAGAATACTTCAGGAATGCAAGAATTCTGCTGATTGAATGTTCAGAATTAATCTGAAAACCTACTTAATCTTTTTCTCCTTCAACCCTTAAGTTTTCATGACCAGTTGTTAAGTAGATAAATGAATGTGTATTTTTTCACTTCTTGCCTTAATACTATCAGTACTTGTGAATATATTTGACTGTTTGTTGTTTAAGGAACTTGCACAGAGTTTCAGTGCCATCATTCAAAGCAGGGATTCTAAATGTAAAAATGTAGAATGTATGGCAGGCTGGGCAGAATGTATACTGATCCAGGATGCAGACTGGATATTTTTGCTATTGCTGTTTTTAATACCAAATATTGTATTTGAGCATACTTTAAATTTTCCAGTTCAGCTAAACAGTTAAATCATAAGAAAAAACTGCAAAGAAGACAAGTGAGCCCAGTCCCTACTCCTTCTGAAAAAGATTCTTAATTTGTAAAATCCAAATTAATAAGATTTTGTGAATCTAAAGATTCTTGCTTAAAGTAGAATAAATATATTGTTAAAAAGTAGTGATGTTATAACCCTCAATGTGATAATTTACGATTATCAAGGACACAGGAAGTTTGTTTCAAGAAGATGGGCTGGAGATTAAAAATAAAAAGGATTAGGTTGAAGAAAGGTACTTTGGAGCTCAGATAAATACGAATCATGTATTGTTAGGAAAACAGGTTGTACTTCTCCATATGTGAGAATGTTGGAAGTGAGATGGGAGACTGGCCTTTCCTCAAAACTGGCCAAGTTGCGCTGGCCTTGGATTAATATTGTGGCATGGTTGTTTTTCCTTCAATGTTTTGGCACTCAGATGCTGCCTTGGTGTCTGTCTACTACATGCCTTCAGTTGCAAATCTGAACCAAGTAATATAATGAACAGTACTAAAAGTGAGTTAAGAAATACAGGAAAACTAATCTTTTGTTTACATAGATTATTTTAACAGTTTATATAGTTGGTGTTATATAGCAGTAAAATGTTATTTGTGTGCATGTATATGTCTCCAACTCAGTTGTAAATGTCTTGAGAGCACAGAATATAACGCTCATCTTTGTATTCTCTCATTTCTCCACTATTGCCTAGCAAATCATAGGCAATCAGTAAATATTTACTGAATGAATGCATTTGCCTTTGGGGACCTAAAGTTCAAGGCTATGAAAAATAAATAAGTGCATAAATACATAAATAAATAAAAATTTACTCTTAAATAGTATGGAGTCCTATTTTGTTTCCCCTCACCCTTGTTTTCTTAAAATTTGCCCTAATTCATTCATTTCCAGGTCAGGCCATGGTACTTATCCATTCATAATTTCCCCCATATGTGATACAAGAAGATAAAGAAAAATGTATATTTTTTAGATGGCGCTGGAATTTAATATTTTCACCTGCAAATACTTAGATTTGAAGATTTTTTTTAAATGTTTTTTTCAGAAATTAGTTCTTGAAAGATCCTTTTTTGTAGGCAGTTTGTCTTATTACTTAAAAATATATATTTTCTAAAAACTTCTTTAAATACTTTACTGGAGCATTCACTGCCTGTCTTGTAGGTTACAGGGTATTTTTATGGTATTTTGTCATTGTTTTGGGACATTAGGAGAACATTTTCAGAGGAAATGACACTTTCTGTGTGAGGAGGGGTTTTAAGGAAGAAATAGAAGGAACGTCTCTACTCTGATTTTTTCTCTGGCTTGGCCCTTAACTTCACCACTGACTAACTCTTAAGTTTCTTATAATTTAGGGTATATTTTTTTGTTGACAGATCACATGACTTACCTTTTAAAAAACTAAACAGCCTAAGTGTATGTATTTGTATTATGCAGTTTAATTATTTTGAAATATTTTCTAGTTCAGAGACAAAGTGATCTCCAGAAGTCCAGATAATTGTGTAACCTGTGAGTATGAAATAATTGAAAAAGTAACCATGCTAGCACTCCTGGAAACCCATAAATATAGTTCACTTAAAATACACAGGGGAAAACATATCTTAATGTACAAATTACCTATCACTGTTGCCTGAAAAACCTTAGTTACTTATAACTATGCATAAAAATGTTAGTTCCACTTATCTCTAACTACATACTCAGACATTTCCTCCCCAAGCATATTGCTGACTTGAAAGTTTATGTGCCTCCCCTTTACTCTTTGGATGAGCTAATTTCTATTTTTTTGAAAGGTGGATGAAAGAATTTACTAATCAAGGATATCCACTGAAATAAAATGAGATGACTACTCTGGAAAAAATTCATCTACTAAATATACTCTAGCATTAATGATAAACAAAATCAAATTCTCCAGAGGTTGATTTTTATCCAGCTGTACTCAGTGTTGAATAAGTTGTCTGTCAAAAAATTTCCATTAATTGCTAATTTAGAGTGATTTTAGAAAGCAATTCACAAAGCCCTCTGGATGTTTTACTGACAGCGTCCTAATCTCTGCAAGTCTTAGGTAACCCAGCTACATTAAACATGTCACTATGTGAGCTGCTCAGGGATGGAGTTCAGTGAGAACGAGATGTACTTATGTGAGGGAAAGGCTGCGGACGCCACAGGTGTTTGCTTTAAGGGATGTTATTTTAAGATCTACTGAAAGGGCTGCCTGAAAGTATTTCCTACTACTGGCCTGCTGCAAACCCAGAGACATCTAGCACTGGAGTGTGGCATCAGCGAAAGGGCAAGGTGATTACAGGCGGTTGCCATGAAACGGTCAGGCTGATCCTTAGGAAGGAAGGCGTTTTAACTGCTACGTGTTTTTTTGCACAGGCAATGGTTATTGCTTCATATGCCCTTCTGTCACCTTTTTTTTTCTTTTAAACTCTCAGTGACATCTCAGACAGAATAAGCACTTAATTTCTTCAAGCTTCCATAGGGAAAGTTTTGTTATTATCTTGATACAGCGTTTATCAGATTGTAATGCGGTTATCTATGTGTGTAACTGCCTCCCCCATTTGAATGTGAACTCTGTCATCCCAACACCTAGCAAATAGGCTGCACATAGATGGCACTGGAAAGCCCAGGGCAATGACTAATACATTAATTCCTTGGCATCAACTATTTTAGCAGATTAGTTGATCAGAACATTAGCGAATGTAATAAGGATTAGGTTGATGGATGAAGAATATCCTGAAACGGGCCCCATGGTAGCAATTCACAGCATGGAATAATGTGGGTAGGGCAGCAGAAACTCTGGTTACATAACAGTTTTGTAGAAAGCTGATATTGGATTTGAGACACCAAGATGAAATGGAATAAATATTATTTTATAAATATTATTTTAAAATCAGAAAAACTTGGTCTTGAATCCGAGCTCTATTATTTGCTTATTGAATAACCATCGGTGTGTTGCTTAACTACTCTAAACCTGACCTTATGTTACTAATCGTTCTGTTCCCAGCATCTGGCACACTGCCTGATGCATATAGACTCTCCATTGACATTAGTTCTTCCTCTCTAGATCTCTACCACTTCCGTTAGAGGGCATATGTATTTTCTTTTACTCATTATTACAGTTTTACAAGGAAATTTTTATGTGCATTGTGGAAAGTTGGACATACAGAAAAGCAAACTATAAGAAAACGAAACCACCTCATTTCCACCAGCCAGAGATCACTACTTTTAACAACTCAGTGTATATCTTTCCAGATATTTTTTCTGTGCATATATGTACCCATCTGTGCAGTTACTACTAAAATGAGAATATTTTCTATAGGTTGGCTTGTAATCTGCTTTTTTAATTTAATGATTCCATCTTTCCATGGCAATAAATATTCATCTTAACTAATATTCAGGATGTTTTTAAGGTGTATAGGTTGAAAATCAAAATGGATGATTTAATGTACCACTCAGGAAATTGCTCCCATCACCAGAAATTTCATTAGAATGACACACCAGGCATTTAACCCAATATAGATTGTATACTTACTTAAACCTAGAGTTAATCGTAAATGTTTATTGTGTAGTGATAATCTCTGTCTACATTTTTGCTTAATTCAGTGATTTTCAGATATTGGAGCACATCAGAGCCACTTGAACATACTTGAAAAGTGAGAGATGTGCAAGTCTCAACTCAGACCTACTGAAACAGTATTTCTTTGTAAAAACACCATTTTATTTGAGTGTTTTCAAATTAATCCATTTAAAAACAAAATGAGACAGCTACAACAAAACAAGGCATCTGCCTTCAAAGTTTATGGTGTAGCAGAGGAGAAAGATACCTAATTCACTAATTATAAAAATTCACTATGACAAAAAAGATAAATATAGTATTAAGGGTATATACTAAGTACAATGAGAATAGCAATTAATTCCAATTGGGAGGGTCGTGGACAGCTCCCAGAAGAGGCAATGCTTGAACTGGGTCTGGAGAATAAAAGGAGAAGAAGAGCTAATATTGGTTTGAAAGTACGTTGTGAATGTCTGGAATGTATGAACACATACATACATACAGGGCTGTTACTGTTTGACCTCATGGAATTTGAGGTGCCTGTGGGATTTCTAGATGGGAGTGTCTGGTTGGTAGTTAGAAATGTGGATCTGGAACTCATAAGAGAGGTTAGGGCCAGAGATACAGATGTGGGAGCATCACTATAGAAATGGTACATGGGAGAGGTAGGGAGGGGTGTATTATCTCGGAAGCTAGGTCTTGTGGTTCACATTTGAAAACTCACCTATATTTAATAGCTTTGCACATCAACATATACCTGCATTGCTATATGCCTGGCACATAGTAGGTAATTAGTGACTTTTAGGTGGATGGCCAAATGAATGTTTGTTTAGTGAATATTAAACTTTACTTAGTGGTCCCCCTAAAGTAATATTTCATCTTTTGACCTGGTAATGGTCAACTTTTAAATTCCGTAATTCAATCACATTAACCAAAAGAAGACAGAGGAAATCTACCAAATGTTGCTATGTTTTAAATAAAGAAAGAAATCTATATTTTGGTTAGATGTGTTTTTGCATCCTTTGTAGAATATAGGTCATTCTACAGTTGGGCAAGAAGGAAGCTAAATATTGATGATAACTTCCTTACAAATGACTTTTTTGTTTTTCCATTTTAGAGGTACAGTTCACTGAAGCAAACACATTGATGATGTCAATGAGAGTAATGGTGCTATTTTCACCCTTTCTAATGCCATTATTGTGCCATTCTCTGTTTCAACCTAAGGCATTAATGTTTCATGTTGATTAAATTTTAACATCTAAATTGCCCTTTTATGTTACACACAAATGATAAACTTGAATGTTCCAGTTAGAGGGCAGCAACTTTAGTTTCCTCTAGGCTCCTGGTAAATTCATCGAATAACATCCCCCAGCATCTCAGAAATGGTTCATTTTTGTCTCTCCTTCTTTACTAACCCAGAGATATGGGGTTGCGTGTGTTTTTTGGTTTTGAATTATGCCTTATGTGACTGAAACTAGACCCTGTTTTACACAATAGATGCATTCCTTGACATTTGTACGTGAAGCACATTTTTGAAAATGAAATCATATATTCCCCCATTGACTTACATTATAATCTTAGGAATGTCATCTTTATTACGAATTGATTTCCAATTGACAGTGGTTTCTAACATGCTGCCACTGCCTCCTCCTCTGAGACATGTACTTTACTCTTCACATAAAAGCTAAATGATGTAATGGAATCCCCTATTTCAAAGAATATTAAAGGACACTTTCAGAATGTGATAAGCCCTATTTCATTTGTGTAGAAAATGGGATTTCTTAAAATAGGACATCCTGTAATTTGATTTGCTCTGTATATATTTATCACAAGCCAGACCAAATTCTAAGCTACCCTCATATGTCATGCCTGAAGGAGCTCTCTTCTTTCTTTTCCTCTGGTCTTACTTTATGAAGATAGCCCTAAGCAAAGGTGTTTGGTTTATGGATACTCCCATGGAACGATAAATAATCCTTTGTTTTTCCTCACTTTGGGTATTTAAATCAGTTTTAAAAAAGACTATTTAGGCATCATCATACTAGACTGACTTTGACTCCAGAAATAATGACAGTGTAAATGTTTTCTTAATTGCCTTCTTAAAGATCAGAGGCTTTTAAGAAAAATAATATTTTTTCAATTATGGTAAAACACACATAACATAAAATTTACCATCTTACACATTTTCGAGTGTACACTTCAGTGGTGTTAAGTATATTCACATTGTGCAATTAATCTTCAGGACTTCTTCATCTTGCAAAACTGGAACTCTACACCCATTCTCCCCTTCCCACCAGTCCTTGCCAACCGCCATTGTACTTTCTCTGAGTTTGACGACTCTACATACCTGATAGAAGTGGAATCATATGATATTTGTCTTTTTTGTAACTCGCTTATTTCACTTAGCATGATTTCCTCAAGGTTCATCCCTGTTGTAGCATGCATCAAAAAGTCCTTCCCTTCTTTTATTAATAGACTTTCTTTTTTAGAACAGTTTTAGGTTTGCAGAAAAACTCAGCAGACAGCACAAGTTCCAATACCCCCCTCATCCTCCAGTTCACACACACTTTCCCCTGTTATCAACATCTTGCATTTGTGAGGTTCATTGGTTGTACTTGATGAGTCAACGTTGACACAATATTATAAAGTAAATAGCTTATATTAGGGGTCACTTTGTGTGTTGTACCTTATATGGCTTTGATGAATGTATAAGGACATCTATCCACCGTTATAGTGTCATACAGAGTAGTTTCACTGCCCTAAAAATCCTCTATGCTCCTCCTATTCATTCCTCCCTCCCTCTGCCCAACCCCTGGTAACTACTGAACTTTTACCATCTCCCTAGTTTATTCCTTTTTATGTATAAATCATATTTTATCGATCCATCATCTGCTGATGGACCCTTGGGTTGCTTCCAACTCTTGGCTGTTGTGAATAAGGCTGCTATGAACACGGATGTGCAAATATCTCCTCCAAACTCTACTTTCAATTCTTTTGGATATATACCAGAAGTGCAAATGCTAGATCTTATGGTAACTGTTTTTGATTTCTGTTTTCCATAGCGGCTGTACCATTTTACATTCCCACCAACAGTGTACAAAGGTTCCAATTTCTCCATATCCTCATCAACATTTGTTATTTTCTGTTTTTTTTTTAAATAGTGGCCATCCTAATGGAATGTGAGGTTTCAGGGGCTGTTTTTAAACTTGTTTTGATTTATAATTGATTTATACAAATATTCCAGTGCAATCCTTAAGTATTGATAGTACACTACATGTGGAACACGACAGATAGCTGTGATTATTCTGAGGAGAAAGCAGGATGATTTAAGTATGGACAATGGTGTCTTGAAATATATCAAACACATAGAAAATCTATTTTCTTGATATATTTTCCTTGAAAAGATACCAAGTTGGATAATTTGAAAATTAGAGTTTGAACTATCACTTTTTTAATTCTCCATACACTTACTCTCCAATTTATTTATTCAAACACATCCAGTGTTCTTAACCAGATGTAAGGTAAAAGTTGTATCTTAAATGCTATCCTTGGTGTGTTTTGAGAGGAAATCCTATATTAAAAAATCAATTTTAGAAATAACTAATAATTATATTCTGCACATGGATATAAGTTTTTTAGAATTGACCTTTGCCTGAAGCTTCTTAAGAGTGTCTTAGGAAATAAAGTGAGTTATAAATAGAAGATATGCCACTTTCAGTGGTAGTTGATAGGAACAAAACGGCATGGAAAGTTGGAACACCTGAAACTAATTTTAAACTCAGTGTTAGACTGTACTGCTAGAAAATCTGTTTTAAATAATGGATGAAACAAACTACCTCTTGCTATCCAGTCTGTTTTACAGGTCAAATTACATAAGCAACAAGAAGCTATTTAACCTCTCGGTAAATAACTGAATATTTCGGAAAATAAACTATTCTAAAATAGCCATCTTAAAACTCTGCATATCTAGGAAGATCCAGTCTCATTCTAGACCTTTAACATTTTTGGAGTGTTTAGAATCAGGAAGAACATATAGGAATGTATAAAAGTTGGATGCCAAGGAATTTTTAATTTCTTTGATTTAGAATCTATATCTTCAAATTTTGCAAAATTTTATAATGGCTAGCGTTTTTCTTTTTCCCTGTTTTAAAGATCTCTTTATAGCCAATTAGGAATAAAGTGCTAAATCCCAACTTTTATATTTTTATCGCACTTTACTGTCATTAGCGATTTACTTATATATTTCTAATATTGTAAGCATCTTGCAAGACCATGTTTTTTGTATTTTTACCCCTCACTAAAGTATATGGCACAGTAAATGCCTAATATATTTTGAACAACTTGATTTTCTGACTTTTTAAGTAAAAATGAGATTTACTTGGCTTTCTTGATGCTTAGGAGCATCTACTTCATTATAAATGAGAATTGTAACATCCGTATATACTTAATGGAATTGGATAGTTTTCATATACATTTTTAGATACATTAACTTTCTTTTTATCTTCAAGAATTGATATATTAGACTAAGAGAGGGGACTCTCCTTGGTATATTCTAATTTATGGGGGCTATTAACATGTTGTTTGCTCCGAAACTCCCAGGAAGATCACACACATTTCCAATCACCCTTAGTAATATTAATGCAGTAAAATTAGATACTCACAATGTTAATTTCCAAATAGTTGTTCAGAATCGCATTGTGTGTAGTACTGAGAATAGCAATGATATCCTGGCATAAAAAGGATGTTTCATCTTTTCCACCTTTATTGGCCCATTTTTGAGAAAATTTTCACTGGAAGTAACCCAGAGAACTAACATTTCATTGGATTTTATCCTTTACAAATGCATTCTCCCATTTTGCAGAAAGTAGTTGCCATGATTTTTTTTCTTTTTGGTTCAAATATGAGACAATCATGGAATGATTGAATCCCTACATGAAAAATCTATTTTAAATCCAAACTAGTATGACAATTGAAAAAGCAGCATTTTCACTAGGATCACTTGGTTTGTTATTTCTACAAATTTAAAAACATTATGAATCATTGCACCAGCTCCTACCATTTGATCAGTTTATTCCTTGAGTATTAGTTGTAATTTCTTTGAAATACATGTGATCTAGTATTGATTTCAATGCACTAAATAGCATCTCAGTGGTGGCCAGTCTGGTAATTGTGGATGTAGGTTAAGATCACATTCAGGACTATTCTATGTTGTGCAACCACTACTAATCCATTTACAGATGCCCATACACTCATATAATACCTCGTCTCTCAAATTCCCATCATTACTCACTGTGACATCATTCAGGCTTTGAAATATGGCCTTATATAGAAATTCTCTAGGTATTTTGGTCCACCATGCTAAAATATGTCACCAAACATCTGATGTCTAGGGGGGGCTTACTCCCCAAAGTGAATTGCAAATGTTGTTTCAGATGTGCCATGTTAGTTCTAATGAATGCTTAGCCATCTCATTTTTTGACATATTCCACAACTCATCATTAAATAGGCCCCATTGTTTAACTAGTGTCTATTAGGTTTGTTTTATATTAGCTATTGAATAGAGTTGTTATTCATCTTTTATGTCAGTTGTACTTGCAACGTCTTCCTAGAATCATATTTTCCAAAAAGTAAGTTGAAATTTTTTAATGAGATATAGAGTTATTAAAATTATAAAGTACATTTGTGAATGGGAGCTGGAAGTTAGTGTAAAATAGGAATGTTTATGTATATAATGGTACTTAGACTTGAGATGACTATGTAAAATGTTTTTCTTGGTCTTTACATTGGTTTTTATTTAGCCTGTACAAAGTGGACACATTTTATAAACTATTAACGGTATTAGAGTTGAATCCATATAGAAAATGTTTATGTACTCAACAGGGCAACAAAAAATGATATAGCAGTTTACTCAAACTAGTTCTCGTCTCAACAACCTCAAAATTCAAAAGATGATGACCACAGCAAGAAAACAGTTTCAAAAGGAAGGGTCTTTCAGGGAGCAAATATTATTTTCTTATCTAAGTTTAAAATTATTAAAATAATTTGTGGAAGCGTATTTTTGAAACATAAAATACTGGCCATGTTCCCATGGATTTGGAGATATAGAAAACTTGCTAAAAACATGGTAGTAATTAAAAATGTTTATCATTTTCCAACAGGTCATTGCTAGTCATGGCTTTTTTCCCAGACATTCCTTCTCTGTATGTGTCTTTAGTTTCCCTTAAGAGGGTGAATGAGGATGATTGCTTAAGTATCATGAAAAAAAACATGCCTTGGGGAAATATACTAACTACGTTTTATATCTCTCTGGTTTATTTTTTGTAAATATCTTAAAAATATTGTCTGTGCTCCTATCAGATGAGAAATGTATTCATTCCCTTTGTATTTTCAAGCACAAATGGAAATAAAAGCCACAATAAATTTTGAATCACTCATATTTTCCTACAAGTTAGAAGTAAAAGTGGATGAAGGAGAAAATGGAGCTTAACTTTTGGCCAGTCTTTGGACACTTGCTTCCTTTGCAAAAATCTATTTCTTCAAGTATAGTCCTGGGATTAGCTGCACTGACGTTATCTGGGATCTTACCAAACCAAACCAAAAACAAAATGCAGATTCCTGGCTAGGCCCAGAAATACTCATTTAAACAATGGTCGCCAGAGCTTTGGATGGCCTTTAAAATGTGGGAACAACTGATCTAGCGGTTGAGCTTCCAATTATCTGGTCTCTCTCAGAGCTCATTTTGCTCATTGCTTGTAACCTGAGCAAATTGCATGGAAGAAAGCCAGGTATGATTTAAATCCTTAACATCATTTTAGACTCAGGCTTTGGCTGTGATATTCTTATTCCTACTTGCTAGTGTGACAGTCTGGGGAACTGTCTCAGCTAAATTTGCCTATGCATTGTCAAAACCTAGAAAAGTACATGGAATGTAGTATATGTTCAATAAATTTTAACTGACAGAATAAGAAAACTCAAAATTTAAATAATAAATTTTATTCTTCTAAAATGCAAATAATGTAATGTGGCTCATCACGCTGTATATTTGACTTCACTGACAATGTTAATTGATGAGTATTAGTTTTTACTCAATAATGTAAAATCTTAGCATCTCACATATTTTATTTCTCTTTATGTGTATCAGGATTGATTTATAAAATGGTCTGCCATAAATTTACACTTAAAGAGGTTTTTAAAGTTTTGGGTTTTGACTTGAATGTCCTAAGACAATTATGTTTCATTTAACAGCCAACTTTAGGGTCTGACCGTGGCCAAGTGGTTAAATTCATGTGATCTACTTCAGCAGCCCAGGGATTCACTAGTTCAGATCCTGGGCGTGGACGTAGCACTGCTCATGAAGCCATGCTTAGGCGGAGTCCCACATAGCAGAACTAGAAGGACCTACAACTAGAATATGCATCCATATACTGGGGGGCTTTGGGGTGAAGAAGAAGAAAAATAAAGCCAACTTTACATTTTAGGAGCTGTATAACATTTTATACATTTATTTTTGCTGTCCCATGATACTCGTTTTAAAATGTGTATCCCCAGAAACATAACAGACTCCCTGCAAATGTAAAAGCACCTGAACTGTGAAGGATGCTTTAGAAAAACTCTGCAACCTCCTTATACTTAGCAGTGGAGTACGAGTATGTTCCCATAAGCAGTACTTCGTGATTGACAAATTGGTATGCATTGACCTTTTATCTTCCTAACATGCTTCAAAGTCTACAGCTGGGATATACGACAATATGAGTTATTTTCAATATAGAGTACCTATTTTATCCTGCATTTTTTTTAGAATCATTTGACAAATTTATATTTCCTTTTTGCAGTATAAGTTACTTAAAAAATATTTTTACTGAAATATAGCACAGAAAAATTCACAAATCACAAGTGCACAGCTCAAAGAATTCTCACAAATTCAATGAACCCTTTGTAACCAACCAACAACCAGATCAGCAACCAAAACAATACTGGCACATCAACACACACCTCATGCCTACCTCCTCGCTATTACCAAGAGAGAACTCTCACGATGACTTCTAACACCATAAGCCTGTTTTTGAATTTTATAAAAATGGGGCGGTGTTTGCTGTTTTGTGTCTGGCTTCTTTCACTCAATGTTATGTCCTTGAGGTCTTGAATTTTATCAAATGCTATTGTCTGCATCTATTTTGAAATGATCATGTAATTCCATCCTTTATTTGGTTAGTATGGTGCATTACATGAAATTATTTATTTTTTATTATTAAACCCATTTGCTTTCCTGAAATAATCCCCTCTTTTGCATTATCTTTCCATATATTACTGGGTTGTATTTGTTACTATTTTATTTAGGATTTTTATGTCTATGTTAATTGAGAGATACTAGTCAGTAACATTTCTTTTTGTGTGTGTGTGAGGAAGATTGGCCTTGAGCTAACAGCTGTGCTGATCTTCCTCTATTTTATGTGGGATTCCACCACAGCATGGCTTGATGAGTGGTGCTAGGTCTGCCCCCAGGATCCGAACCTGTGAACCCAAGGCTGCCAGAGGGGAGTGTGCAAACTTAACGGGTAAGCCACCCGGCCAGCCTCAGTAATATTTCTATTATTATTATTATTATTTCCAGTTTGTTTATCAACTTATGCTGGCCTCACAAAAAATAAAGGAGTGGTCCCTTTTCTTCTATTCTCTGAGAGAGATTGGATAAATTTGTTTTTATTTTCTGCCTTGAATACTTGGAAGAATTCACCAGTACAGCTCTCTGGCTCAGAGTATTTTTGTAGGAAGGTTTATGACAACAGATTCAATTTATTTAAGGGATCTAAGATGTTAAGATTTCTTAGTTATTCTTGTATCAATTTTACTTTATTGCAATTTCCAAGTAGTTTGTCCACTTCATCTAAATTGACAAACGTATAAAATTGTTCATAATAGTCTCATATCTTTTTATTTGTTTTTAAGGTATAGATTATATATAGTAAAGTGTTCCAAACTAAATAACAGTATGCTAACAGTATACACACACTCATAGATATACATATATATATATAATCATGCCATATTATATATATACACATATATGTATATATCTGTTTATGTGTGTATGTATATCCACCCAGATCATTATTTGTGTGAATATATATATTTATATGTATATTTATACACATACACATGCACGCATATATATATATATCTTAATATAGATTATTTCCAACCCTCATCACGGAATACTTTTCCCCACTATTTGATTTCTATCACCATACATTAGTTTTGCCGGTGTTTAAACTTCATGTAGATAGGATCATACAGAACATATTCTTGCCTCTGACTTTTTTCACTTAATATTATATCTGTGAGATTCATCCATATTGTTGCATGTATCACTAGGTTTTTTAAATTGCTGTGATAATATCCCATTGGAATAACATATCACATTATATTTACCCATTCTACTATTGATGGATATTGATCTTTTTCTAGTTGTTGGCTATTTTATATGAAGTTGCTATGGACATCCTTGTACATATTTTATGGTGGACATCACCTCTTATTTATGTTGGATATACACTCAGGAATGGAACTGGTGTATGGTAAAGTAGGTTTATGATTAGCCATAGTAGGCACTAACGTTTTTTAGAAATTGTACTATTTTACAATTCCATCAGCAATGTAAGAAACTTCTAATTCTTCCAAATCCTTGCAAAGTGGTAGTGGTATTGTTGGCCTTTTTTCCCATTTGGGTATGTTTGCAGTGTCATGTGATTGTGGTTTTCATTTGCATTATCCTGAGCAGTAAGGATGTTTATCACCTTTTCATATGTTTACTGTCCATTTTGATTTCCTCTTTTGTCAAGTGTTTCTTCACTTCTTTACCGGTTTTTTAAATTGGAGTTTCCTCTTTTCTTGTTTATTTATAGAAGTACTTCATTTTTCTAGATACAGGAATTTTGTCAAATATGCATATTCTGAAAAATCTTTTACTTAATAGCTTGCCTATTTTTTATTCTGTTAATAGCGTCTCATGATAAACAGAAGTTCTGACCTTTAATGAAGTGAGACCATATAGTATATGTCTTTCTCTGACTTATTTCACTTAGCATAATGCTTTCAAGGTCCATCCACATTGTTGCAAATGGTAGGATTTCCTTGTTTTTTACTGCTGAATAATATTCCATTGTATGTATATGCCACAAGTTCCTTTATCCATTCATACATCAGTGAACATATAGGTCGTTTCCATGTCTTGGTTATTGTAAATAATGCTACTGTGAACATGGGAGTGCAGATATCTCTTTGAAATAGTGTTTTTATTTCCTTTGGATATATTCCCAGAAGTGGAATTGCTGGATCATACAGTAGTTCTATTTATAATTTTTTGAGGAACCTCCATACTGTTTTCCTTAGTGGCTGTACCAATTTACCATCCCACCAAAAGTGTACAAAGATTCTCTTTTCTCCACATCCATGCCAGCGTTTGTTATCTCTTGTCTGTTTGATGATGGCCATTCTAACAGGCTTGAGGTGATATCTCATTGTGGTTTTAATTTGCATTCCCTGATTATTAGTGATGTTGGGCATCTTTTTATGTACTGGTTGGCCATTTGTATATCTCCTTTGGAAAAATGTCTATTCAGTCCTTTGCCCATTTTTTAATTGGATTATTTATTTCTTTTGCTGTTAAGCTGTATGAGTTCTTTATATATTTTGGATATTAACCCCTTATTATATGTATGGTTTGCAAACATTTTTTCCCATTTCGTAGGTTGTCTTTTCACTTTCTTGATGGTTTCTTTTGCTCTGAAGAGGCTTTTTAGTTTGATGTAGTCCCACTTGTTTATTGTTTATGTTGTTGTTTGTGCATTAGGCCTGATTTCCAAAAAGTCCTTACCAAGATCCATGTCAAGGAGCTCTTTTGCTATGTTTTCTTCTAGGAGTTTCATGGTTTCAGGCCTTACACTTAAGTCTTTAATCCATTTCGAGTTAATTTTTATGAGTGGGGTGAAATAGAGGTCAAATTTCATTCTTTGACATGAGAATATCCAATTTTCCCAGCACCATTTTGAAACATCCTATTTTATCTCTAGGAGTACTTCTTGTCTTCTTTGCCTAATATTGCTATAGACACACCAGATTTCTCTCAATTAGAATTTTCATGGCATATTATATTCAATCTATTTTTCTGTTGTAAAACTAATTAGCAGCATATAATTGCTTTTTATTTCACCTTCCAATGTTAGGCTTTTAATTGGAGAATTTAATCCAATTACTCATATATATTCACTTGTATCTACCACCTTGCTATTTCTTTTCCACTGTGTCTTTCTGTTTCTGTTCTCCTTTCTTAACTTCTCTTGAATGACTCAAATAATTCTATAAGATGTAAGATATATGTATCTTCCACCACTATCCCAATAGCACTAGAACCTTAGAATTTATTAGTCCACTTTATTCCCTCCCACGTTATCTATTATTATTGTCATTTATTTTAATTCTACACGTATTTTAAATTTATTCAGTTTTTAAATTTATGCACATATTTACCCTTTTACATGTTCTTTATTCTATTTTGTAGTTTTTTGTTTCCATCTGGAAAATTTTATTTCTGCCTCAAGTACTTCGTTGAGCATTTCTTTTAGGTTAACTGTACTGGTGACAACATCTCTCACTTGTTGTTTATCTGACAATAACTTTATTTCATTTGCATTTTTGAGAAATATTTTCACGTGATATGGAATTCAAGGTTGGCAAGTATTTTATTTCAGTTTCAATATGTTATTCATTTATTTTTCATCATTTCCACTGAGAAATCAGTTGTCAATCATATTATTGCTCCTTTCATCATAATGTACACTTTGCTGTCTCAAGAAGTTTTTAAGATTTTAGTTTTCGTCTTTGGTTTTTGTCAGTGTAATCTTGATATGCCTAGGTGTGGTTTTTATTGAATTCATTTTATTGGGGTTTTCATAAGTTCTTGAATCTGCGGGTTTCATCAGTTTTGGAAAATTCCAGATATTATCTCTTCAAATATTATTTCTGCCTCATTTGCTCTTCTTTTCTTATGAATCACCATTTATTGGTATGTTAGACCTTTTAAATATGTCCAATATGGCCCTTATGCCCTTCTATATATTTTACATCATTTTTATTCTCTCATTCTACATTGTTTAATCTGTTAAATCCAACTATTGAGATTTTAAGACAGTATTTTATTTTTATATTCTACACTTTCCATTTTGTACAGTTTCTATAGAGTCTATTTGTATGGTGAAATTCTTAAACTACTCTTTTATTTTATTGAGCATATTAATATTTTTTAAAAATCCTTGTCTACTAATTGTAAAATTTTTATCACCTGTGTGTCAATTTTCAGTGTTTGGTTTTTCCCATGTTTCGGGGCATTTGGTCCTAACTCTTAGGATGTTTAATAATTATTATAACATTTTCGGCCTCTTGTCTAAAATCGTAGAGGCTCCAAACGACATTATCTTCAATCAGCTATGGCTTAAACTTTCTTCTTTGGACAGCATAGTGGGAGGTGATCACCATAATCCACTGAGAGATCAGGATGAGACAAACCTAGGTTGCAGTTTTGGTAAGGATTAGATTCTACTTCTGAGTCATTCCTGTTCCCAGAGCATAACCCTCCAGAGATTCCAACTGACAGCTTACTGTTTCACCAGAGCCTTACCCCCTGGCAGGTCCTAACTTCTTATCTTTTTCTCCTAAGCACAGCAAGAGTGCCAAAATCTCTGTTCTTTTGAGAAAATTTGGGTTTCACTCCTTTACCTCCTGTCGTGTGCAGCTTCACAATACAGCAAATGTTTTGAGGAGAAAACTGGTCATAGGTTTGGCTCCTCAAGTGTTCAGTTTTATCACTCCCGCCAAGGGAGATGATCAAAAACTATGATAGATTCTCTCCTTCCCCTCCTACCTCTGCTCTCAGTCATTTCTCCAGGCTAAACTCAGATTATTAGCCTCTGGCCTACACTCAGAATTGACAAATTGGGGAAAGCAGCCACATAAGTTCTGCTCACCTCTTCAGAATTCTACTATCTAAAATATTTGCCCTTCTCCTTGTAGCTTCTACAGTGCTGTAACGTGTTTACACTGATAATGATGCTGTTTCTTTTTTATTTACGTGAGCAAGATTGGCTCTGAGCTAACATCTGTGCCAATCTTCCTCTATTTTTTGTATGTGTGATACCACTAAAGCATTTCTTGATGAGTGGTGTGTAGTGTGCATCCAGGATCTGAACCCACAAATCCCAGGCCACTGAAGTGGAGCGCACGAACTTAACCGCTACACCACTGGGCCGGCCTCTTGTTTCTTTTGTTTTAATTCTGCCTTTCTAGGTGTTCTCTGTAGGACCACTGGTCCATTACAACATACTCCATCTCACCTGGAAAGTAGAAGTCAGCTTCTTGCTTTTTTGATGTATTAATAATATCTAACATGCATTAATCCTCAGGACAATTCTGTGACTTAGATACTATTATTATTCCCCTTTTTTAGATGAGAAAATTGATGCAAAGAGAGGTTAAGTAATTTCCCAAAGTCACACAGCTAGGAAGTAACATAGCTGGGATTTGAACTCAGGCAGCAGGGCTGGGAATCCGTACTCTTAACCACAGTTCTATTAAAAACATACCTTTGAGATCTCTCCAGATAATGATGATGATGTAGTATTCAAGTGTATGGATTTACTATAATTCACATATCCATTCTTTGATGAATAGATATTTAGATTGCCTTTAGTTTTATCACAGGTGATGTTGTAACAAAGATATATACACTTTTGTTTCCATATAGTGTATATGTATAGTGTAAATTCCTGGCACTGGGCCTTTTTGGTCAATCAATATATACGTTTTAAATTTTGACATATATTGCCAAATTCCACTCTAAAAATATTACACTACTTTATACTTTCACTTAATTTTATGAGAATTCTCCCCACAACCTCACCAATACTCGCTATTATTAAATTTAAAAAAAATTAATATGTGTAGAATTTAATTTTAAATGGGACTAAAAGCTTGGAGATTGTCTCCTTTCTTATCTTTCCACCATGAAGATATTTGTTGAACTTTATTGATTTGACTTTTTCAGTCTTACTGTGAATTAGCTTGAGAAAAATAATTAGATCATATTACATGGCTACACATGGATTTCAATCATTCTTCTAAAATTCTTGTTTATTTCTAAGTATCTAATAGATTCTTTGTTAAGTTATTGGGTTCCTGATACACCATTTTACCATGGTGCGTGTATTTCGTTACTAATAAGATTTAAGCAATCAATATTTAATGTTTTCTTCTGAGAACTTCTTAAACTAGCACTTCTTAATTTGTATCTCATTCTTGGAATGTAAATATATATTCCATGAGAGATAGTTTTCTCTGGGCAAATTTCTTTGAGAAATACTAGGTTAAACAATAGCAAACTTCTGCCTTCCTTTTAGGGCTTTTCAATGATCACGTGCATTGTAAATCTCAAAGAGGTGGGTATGGTATGTAGCATTTCTAAAACACACTTCATCAGGAAAAACTTTCTTCTTTTTACAGAGAAAAATCACTAGATTAGTAGTCTATGAAATATAGTTGAGGAAATGATGTCTAACAATTGTCCCATATATGGAAGGATTCTGCACACATTCCAAATGTTAAGAGTGACCCAAGAAGCATAAGTGGTTATAATGGCCATCTAGTTTTAGCAGAAGTATCTTCAGATGAGAACTTTTGGATAGGCTAATGGTAATTGGTCATGTGTTAATATGAACTGATATCAATCAATCACGTGTCTAGAAATCATTTGAAACTACTTATCACACTTCAAAAGGGTGGCTGTCTAAATTTTTCTTGTATGAATAACAAATCATCTCTAATGAATGATATCCCTATGTGATGTCTCTCAAATCTTCACCCAGTGTATCATTTATATCTCAACTGATCTTAGAACTCAGAGAAAGGAAATCAATACTGAATTACTATGTGCTCTCATTTAGCTAAGGATGTTTTCAATGTAATGATAGGACGACAGTGATTTTACTCTTGATAAATCATACTTTATTTACAAACTTTGGGGAAATTGTGAGAATAGGAAATGGTTATAATTATAATAATAATGTTCAAGAGAACATCGGTAGTTCTTCTCTTTAATACTCTAAGCTTCTAAGCATATGAAGATTGGATCTCATTGTAATAGAAAACTTAAGAAAGATTAAGCCAGTTTAAAACCAAATGTTTATCTTTCAAACACATTTAATAGTATTTTACAAAATATTAATAAACTCAAACGTATTTTCATTTACCTGCAGTAATATTTGATATTATGCCATTTCACTTTCAATGAAAGAATTGGGTGATCCTTTAATGGTGTGAAATCTGAAAATCTGAACAGATTACTATGTTTTGTTTTTTTGCTTCCTCCTGAGTAAACTGCCTCCATTCTCCTGCTGATCCATTTATGCTAAATAAAATGTATTTGCTTTTGTCAAAATAAGAATTCTGCTATGGTTTGAATGTTTGCGTCCCCTCAAAATTTGTACGTTGAAATCCTAACCCTCAAGATGATGGTATTAGGAGGTGATTATGCCATGAGGGCATAGCTCTTGTGAATGGGATTAGTGCTGTTGACTTTAAACAAATAGCTAGTTATTTCTCCAGCAAAAATGGCTTCATTTGAGATGAGCAAGGAATTGCAATTTGGGTCTGCAACCACGGCAAGCCACGTGTGAGTCCCCCAGCAGGAAGGGAGGAGAAACTTTTTCATAGACAGAAAGAGGAAGTTGCGAGGGCTATTGTAAACAAAGAGTTTGAGGTGTAGTGGTTTTTCATTGGCTGAGTTATGACAGTCTCTCCTTGGCTGAGCTTCTTGATGGTCAAGGAGAGGAAGTCTTTCTTCTCCCTGTTGGGCTCTGCTATCTACGTAGGGTGTGAGAGCTCCCACTTTTGGCTTCCTGTCTCCAATTTAATGAAGTTTCTGTTTATTAATTTGACAGTATCCTTATAAAAGATGCTCCAGAGAGATTCCTAGCCCTTTTCTTTTTATTTTTTGAGGAAGATTAGCCCTGAGCTAACATCTGCTGCCAATCCTCCTTGCTCTCGCTCTCTCTTTTTTTTTTTTTTTGCTGAAGAAGACTGGCTAACATCCATGCCCATCTTCCTCTACTTTATATGTGGGATGCCTGCTGCCACAGCATGGCTTGACAAGCAGTGTGTAGATCCAAACCCGGGATCCAAACCGGTGAACCCCAGACCACCAAAGCAAAACATGTGAACTTAACTGCTGCGCCACCAGGCTGGCTCCCTCCGTAGCTCTTTCTGCCATGTGAGGACACAGCCAAAAGGTATCACCATCTACAAACCAGAAAGTTGTCCCCACCAGACACCAAATCTGCCAGTTCTTTGATCTTGGACTTCTAGCCTCTAGGGCTGCAAGAAATAAATGTTTATTGTTTATAAGCCGCCCATGTATGGTATTTTTGTTATAGCACTTCAAACAAATTAAGATGGAAAATTGGTACCGGGAGTGGCGTACTACTGTAATAAATACCTAAAAATGTGGAAATGGCTTTGGAACTCAGTAATGGGTATAGGCTGGAAGTTTTGAAGCGCGTGCTAGAAAATGCGTACATTGCTATGAAGGGACCATTAAGGGCGATTCTACTGAGGGCTCAAAGGGAGGAGGCGAGCTGTAGAGAAAGCCTCAGTGTTCTTAGAAAATACCTAAGTGGTCTTGAACAGAATGTCAGTAGAAATAAGGACAGTAAAGGCCATTCTGATGAGGTCTCAGAGGGAAATGAGGAACATAGAAACTGGAGAAAAGGTGGTTCTTGTTATAAACTGGTAAGGAGCTTGGCTGAAGTGTGTTCATGCACTAGGCAGACAGAATAGGGACAGGACTCTGCTGTCACTGTTAACAATCAGATCCGGCAAATCCCAGAGCAGCTATTTTCAAAGTGAAGATAAGCAACCTTCCAACTGCAAGGTTCTCCCCCACAAGCAATCAACCCAGACTCCCACATGGGCACAAAGCCTCAAGATGACCGCTATATGACCTTCCTGGGGTGGTGGTAGTGAGCAACACCACCATGTTGTATCTACTGGGCAGGCGTAGGGACCACAACCCATCCCCCCACACATATTTGATTTAGATGATATTTAAATGAGACTTTGGACTTAGATTTTTGAGTCAAGGACATGAATTTTGGGGGGCCAGGAGCAAAATGCTATGGACTGAATGTTTGTATCCCCCCAAATGCCCAAGGGGATGATATTAGGAGGTGGGATCTTTGAGAGGTACTTAGGTCATGAGGTTGGAGCCCTCATGACTAAGAATAGTCTCCTTATAAAAGAGACCCCAGAAAGCTCCCTTGCCCCTGCTGCCATGTGAGGTTATAGCAAAAAGACAGCCATCTATGAGGAAAAGAGCTCTCATCAGACACTGAATCTGTTGGCACCATGATTGTGAACTTCTCAGCCTCCAGAACTGTGAGAAATAAGTGTTTATTATTTATTAGCCACCCAGTTTACGGTAGTTTTGTTTTACCAGCCTAAATAGACTAAGGCAAATGCAATAGAAATATTTGCGATACCTATAATTGTATGCATAGCTCAGAATTGTGTGTCTATGGCAAGAACATGAAACATCATTGGGAAAGAACTAGCTACAATCCATTTGTTAGGATCCTGCTTACGATTCCATCAAAATGGTTTTGGCCACTACACTTTTGGTGCAGAACACGATGTAGTCTATACAGAAGTAGAACTATAATGATGTACACCTGAAAATTATATAACGTTATAAACCAATATTATCTCAATAAATAAATAAATGGTTTTTCACTTCTTAGCTTACGTAAGTATTTGTACCTTGTAAGTACTTTCATTCCATAAATAAAAATGTTATTAAGGGAGGGTTCAAGCTAGGAAAGTAAGCCTGCATACTTAACATAAACTAGTGAAATGTGTATCTACATTACCACACCAGCAGGTAGTACTGGCCATAACAAAATAAGAGAGCTTCAGTTTAAACAAATCTTTATTATAGTTGATGATAAACTCAGACACATCACTAATTATTTTACTCATAGTCAAATAGCTGTTCACTGTACATTTATATCAATTCACATTTAGGGCTGAATTCTACCTAATTCAGAAGGACAATTTACGTGAAGGTCTCTGAACGCTTGCTCAGAGCCTCTCACACACAGAAGGAAACATAAAAATAGGGTAGAGACAAAATACGTACTTCTATCCTAAAGTCAGACGTTATAGCCTTATTTGCTAAAGAAAACACTTGTAAATTTCTATGCTTTTTTTTCCTTATCTATCAGACTGCTTATATTTCTTTGTTTTAAACTGCTTTCATGAGGCACACCTCAACTCTGATTCTAACCCCTTGCCTGTTTAGATCTTTATTTGCCATCAGGCCCTGTAGTTTATTTAGTAAGATTTTTAGTCAGATATTGCTTGGTCCATGTACATACATGTCTCTAAGTAACAGAGTCAGACTGATGGCTTCACTTCGAGTGTGCATGTGAGTGTGTGTGTGATCTGCACACCAGTTTCATAGGGTAACTCATGATCTTATTTGTAAATAAGGGTCAGGGGCTTTAGAAAGTGCTTCTTGGCAGAGTTACTTGATTTTCCTGTGCCCATATGCTATCATTTATAAAATAGAGTCAATATTAACTTTTTAAAAATGTCCAAGGAGGAGTAATATATATGCAGAGTACTTTAAGATGATATTTTAAGGTTTATAAGATGTTTACTTACATGTGCATAAATATAAACTGAGAATTGTTTTTCTCTTTCAAGTAAAACTTGCTCTTGAACAGGTATACAATACAATTTGCCTTACCCTTTAAATATGCAGCATCAGAGAGTCTTTCAGTGATAGAGAATAAGGAGGAACAAAGGGGAAGAAAAGACACTCCCCTAAGAAAGCTTGCTGAGAGTAAGTGTTCCTCATTGTATCTTGATCAACATTTTCACCTGATTTTGCTAAACAAGGAAAGGATTGTTCAATAATTGCCAATATCAGGACATACCAGATTGACATAAGACTTAAGAAAAGGTTAAATTAAATAAAGGCAAGGTGTCATTTAAAACAACAATAAATTGTAGTGGCAAGGAAAAGAATTTGTTAGGCACTAAAATGAACACAAAGCATATTTTTCTTCCAGAATTTGTAGTATAAGTAGCAATTTATAATGTTTGCTTGTCGTCACAGTAGTGCTTAATAAATCTAAGAAATGAGGCTATATTTGAATTGAGGGTGAGCAAGAGTTCTTCAATAAACTTGCCTTCTTTTAAATGAATGCAGTGCATTTGTATTGAAAAACAATTATTAGAATTTAATTTTTCAGCAAGGAGGATTAATCAGCTACTTGAAATGATAAAATTGGATAATGAAGTTGCTAAGAAAAATATTTCTTTTACAAAGTGCATTTCCTGATTTTATTATATTTTAGTCAGGAACCATTGTTCTAACTTTGCTAGGATTATTAATCATTATTCATAAGTTTAGTGTTATTATTATTTATTTATTGACTGTTGAGAGAACACTCAATTCTATAAATCCTGTAGTTCAAACTCATATACCATTTTATTCCACATAATCCAGTTAAAATGAATAATGTAAAGTGAAATGAGGTGCAATTTTTCTTTGAACTTTAACTACACTCAGAACTACATTCATAGTTGCAAATAGATTTAACACCGAAAATGCATTTTTTTCATTACTAGAGGTTAATCCAAAATGTCTATAATGCTCCTATTTGCAGCCTAATTAAAATATAAAAGAGACATTTACCATGAGTACCTATAGGAAATGTGAAAATGAAATTGTAAAAGAATACCCACAGGTCATAACATCTTAGTTTTGATCATGTCAATTTTTGCAAAAAAAAATTAATAACTGGATTGCTAAATAAGAATATAATCTTATTTTTTAATTTAAATTTTGTTGATAAATGAAAAATATGTGCCATGGAGAGGCATATTGTAATATTACCATATAAAATAAAGTCTTTGTAGAAGTTTATTTTTTTCAATTCATGGATACTTCATGCTTGTTAGATGATGATTCATTACTTCTTTGTATTTTGGCAACGCTCTTTGAAATTTATCTTGCTAGCTGATATAACAAAATTGAAACTGCCTTCCTAGTGAAGAATATGTTAAATTTAAGAGAAAGACATCTTGAAAATAATCTCACAGAGCTTTATATGATTGCAATGGTATCAGGCTGACGTATAAACATAGTAATAAATCTGCACAAGGAACAGCATGCCTTGGTGACAAAAAGCCAGTATTATTAGTAATTATACTTTAATGTGTTTAAGAATATTACCAGATAAATAAAAGCTACAAGATTTCTGAGTATTTCAAACAAAAGTGCAGATGTCTTTATGGACTTCAAACTGCCTGATACATTCGTTTAAAATTTAAACGTTTGTGGTATATTGTAGAAATGGAGGCGTTCAATTGATGGTTAACAGATAGAAGTCCCTCAATATTATCATTTAGCTCTGAAGGAATGACAATTTTATCAAAATGCATAGTCTGATTGCCAAAAGAATTTTAAAGAGTTTATCTGTTTGCAAACTAATTTATTTCATTTTTGGGGAGAGAAGATAAAGAAAAATTAAAGACTGTGTCACAAGTTGAAGCAAAAGTTTTAAAAGGTGAAGCAATTATTGTTTAAATCTTAGAAGCATCCAATTGTTGAATGTTCATTCTCAAGCATGGATTCTCACTCAACACGCATGTAGCTATGTGTCAGATATAGTCTCTGCCTTCCCTCCTTCCAGAGATTCATGATCTTGCAGAAGAACCCACCTGTACAACTTATACTTGCATTGTGGCTTTACAAATGCTATAATAGAAGTCTGTAAAAGGTATGGTGGTGGCACAAAGCATGGAATAATTACTTCTTTTTGAGCTATGTGGTGAGAAAGAATGATCAATTCCTCTGAGGCTTAAGGGATCAGAGATATTAGAGAAGACTGATGAGGACAAGTTATGGAGATAATTCTTGAAGAATGAATGAGAATATCTTAAACAATAAGGGAAGGCAGTCTAGGCCTAAAGAGCAAAGTGTACAAAGGCATAGAAATGAAAAAGAGCAGCATATGGCATCCAGGTAAGGCTGTAAGGAGGAGATGACAGAAAGACAGGAAATGGGGAAATTTATGAGGCGTTCACTACAGAGGGCTTGTATGCCGTGTAAATGAATTTAATGCCATAATGGAGAGCTAATAAAGGCTAATATCACTTTCAGCTATATTCCCCCCAAAATGTTAAAATTCTAAGTTGACAAATACTTTGTGTATAGACTTCTGAAATTTTAGTTGAAATTAAGTAGCAAATCCTTATACATGTTTCTTGCATAGTAAAATTCAGCATTTCTCTTCAAAGATTGATCTGAAAATTTACAAAAGAGCAACATTTTTATCTTCTTGATTAGCATGGAAGGAGTGACATTGGAAGTCACATTTCTAGAATGTTAAGGTTTTCCAGACAAATGATTAAACAATGACATCTGACTACCTTGTCTAAGATAGGCAGCACCAATTTACCTTGCAATTCTCAGTGAGTTTTCCCATCGTTAATGATTACTGTACAATATCCTTCACCATATCAACTTCTTGCAGTCACAGAGTGAGTTAAATATTGAATGAGAGACAAGACTAAAATATTCTGTCAACTTCAAAAGCTTAGGAACTTGAGAATGAATATGGAGAATGAGGAAACCATGGTGTCTTCTCCTCAGACTCTAAAAGAATTCTGTTTTACAGCTTTATTGAGGTATAAGTGACAAATAAATGTTGTATGTATTTAAGACGTATAACTTGATGTTTCATATACATTGTGAAATAATCATCACAATTGAGCTAATTAACATCCATCACCTCACAGAGTTACTTTGTGTGTGTGTGTGGTGAGAACACTTAAGATCTACCCGCTTAGCAACTTGCAAGTATACAATACAGTATTGTTAACTATAATCATATTGCTGTACATCAGATCTCCAGAACTTATTCATCTTGCATAACTGAAACTACAATTCTTATATGATTCAAGTCTAAAATGCCTTCAATCTACATTCTAGTATTCTGTGTAATTATGACATTTTCATGTTCGCTTTTAAAGTCATTCCCCAATTAATACCCTACATAGTGAAGCAATGTTACACATTACAGGAGTTAGAAACAGAGCTTTACTTGAAGGCTATTGCTTTAACCTGTAATGGAAATGGAGGGTGATTTGTAGCAGTGACGTTCTGGGCCTACCCTATTTGCATGTCAATAATGTAAGAGGCAGGATACAATCACCGTTCCCAAATAAACATTCATCAGTAGACATTTAATAGCTACCTGTCATATGCTCAGCTCTATATACTAGGCTCACTGAAAAGCTCAAAGCAAGAAGAAACATTGCATTGCCTTCATAAACTGGAGGAGCTTATGCATTAGTTGAGATGACAATATATTCATGAAAAAGCTGGACAACAACACAAGATATGTTTGTGAGGTAATATAATACAGATGATCCTATGGAAATTTTTATGGCTTAATTATTTGATCTATGAACCATCACTTTTCTTCCATTGTTCATCTTTCCGTGGAGAAAGTGATAATAACCTACTACCTTCCTTAAGGGGACATTATAAAGATAAATGAACTAACCTTTGCAAAACGATTTGAACTCAGAGAGGGAAGGTATTAGAAAAGTACAATGAAAAGGAACTTATCATAAATCAGGGCTGGTTTGGTTATAACAGAAAGACTAATAAATCATTCCTTTGTTTACTTTCATCTTCTTCTGTGTTTAACAATTAAGCCTTTTAAAATACCTGGTATTTAAGCTGGCAAAAATAACAGTAAATTGCCCTGAAACATCCTAATGCGCAAGCTTTTTAAACGAATGCAGTGCCTATTTTTAGCCATGTCTTTATTTTAAAAGGGTCCTTTTTAAAATAGCTCTAGCACTGGTCCATAATAATAGAAGTAAGCATTGAATGTGTCTGTGAGTAATTGCAAGGCATTATTTTGTGGGCAGAGGAGAGGAAGAAAGTGGCTTGGTTTTAAATTTTTTGAAATTTCTAAAAAAGCTTTTCCATCAGGATCCAATATAAGTGTATCTATCTCCACTTCTTTTAAATTAATTAGACACTGATTTTTTTTTCCTCACCAGAGTGATATTCAAGAGCCTAAGCCTATCTCCAACAGTTCTTTTGATTACCGAGGAAAAAGGATTCATTTAAACAGGTATGGGGTTCCGAACTTGATTTTTTTTTTTTTGGGCAACATATGCTGTGCGTTCCACGGACATACCAACTTCAGGACTCTAAATGATGTCTTTGAGTTGTATATTTTTTTAATCCCAAGGGCTTCAATTTATGTATGCTGGGACTCAGAAGCCTTTCTTTCTTTAACCCTTTCCTCCTTCCTCCCTCCCTCCCTCGCTCCCTCCCCTCTGTTCTTCCTTTCACAGCTCAGATAAAGAATGTTGATTTAATCATATTCCTTAGTTCACAGCACATTATCAATTACCAACCGGTGTGAAGCCCCCTCCTGTCTGTACATTCATTGATTCATTCACTTATTCATTCATCCCTTTTTATCTTGTTTTCTACTTCCCTTTCTTCTTATTTATAGATAACCATTATGTGTTCAATATATATTTTTTGTTTGAAGGTATGCTTTGAAAATGTCTGTCATTATTTTGTATGCACATGTTTATAATTCGTATAAATGTCATTGATTTTAAATAATTGTTGTTAGCACTGATGTAACACTTTCCATGTGCCAGATGTTCTAAGCACCTTTACATGTACTAATGCATTTAATCGTCACAACTTTATGACATAGGTGCTATTATTATCCACATAAGCAGAGGAGGAAACTAAGGCACAGAAAGTTTAAATAGTTTGGCCAAGTTCACATACACAATTAGAAAGTAGAAGAGCTGGGATAAAAATCCATACATCTGGCTGTCGAATCAATACTCTTAACAATTGTGTCAAACTGCCTCTTGTTATGTAATATTAGCCTATTTCTTTTTTTTACACTGTTTTTAGAATTTACGTATGTTGTTATGTATACGTCTAATCCAATATGTCTAACTGCATTGGCCTAACAACCACTCTTATAGGTTAAGGCAACTTTTTGTCTTAATTCTCATCAATGGTTCCAAGTTGGTCTTGAGTACACTAGCATGTATGGGCCAGGACAGAGATGTAGGTCTGGATGGGTATCGCAAAAGGGACTCTGGGAAATATTCTACAGGAACGTGTCAGTTCTTGGTTCAGTGATATTTCTTAATTTTCCCTAAATATGGTTATGCCTAATAGTAAAGTCATTTTGAAACCTATTCCAAAATAGGAAACTTCTGGTAATTCATGTACAACTGAAAAAGCATCTGTATTAGTTTGCTAGGGCTACTATAACAAAGTACCATGGACTAGGCAGCTTAAACAACAGAAGTTTATTTTCTCACAATTCTGGAGGCTAGAAGACCAAGAGCAAAGCGCCCGCAGGGCTGGTATCTTCTGAGGGTTTCAAGGGAAGGGTTCGTCCCAAGCCT